>NC_057800.1:536615557-536756837 GCF_018294505.1 Triticum aestivum
TTAAAGCCCTTTCTGCGATGTCGCTCAGACGTCCGACTGTGGCATTTCTTTTAAAGCCCTTTCTGCGTTGTCGCTCAGACGTCCGACTGTGGCATTTCTTTTAAAGCCCTTTATGTGGTGTCGCTAAGATGCCCGACTGTGGCATCATTTCCTTATTTTTATTTGTTCACCTTTCGAGGCGTCGCTTCAGACACCCGATCGGTCTTTATTTATGCTCTGTGGGATTTCAGGCGGACTACCGCCGTTTCCCTTTTTACTTACCCCGTTATGCCAATTTTATTTATTGTGCATTAAGAAATTAATCATGTTGCATCCATGCACGCATTTGTTACTTACGTCCGAACTGTCTTGCGAGTACTTTCAAAGTACTCACTAGCTTGTTGATTTGGCCAGATGCTGACGAAGGCGATCTCATGGATGAAGAGTTCGATAGCGAGTCCGACACTTAGAGGAGTCCCAGTCAGTCTCGTGCGACCCTGGATTTGGTCACTGTTTTATATCCGCTTCCGCTACCAAATAAATTTATCGAGCCTCACCTCGACGTTCGATGAAATGATATTCTTAGAGTCCTGTATTTCCCTTCCCGCTGTGTTTTTCCACCACCAACCTATCCATGAGTCAGTAGTATGTCTCCACACCACTGTGTCCTGTCCGCCATTATGTATGATTATTGGCGTGCTTGTAATAATTTGGTTGAGCGACCGCAGTTCAACCCTGTAATATATTTTATGCTACTGGCTTATTGTATCAAGAAATTGTCTACGAGTGAGGAGGATTTCTCTCATACTGGACTCAAAAGACTGGTTTATCAATAAATATTTTTATTGGAAAACCGGTCGTGACAAGCTTGGTACCAGAGCCAGGCTGACTGTAGGAAGCCACTAGGTGCGATCGCTAATTAGTTATTAGCATGACAGAGCTATTTTATGTTTTTGCAATTGTAGTCATTTTCTGTCAGTCAGCATAAATTTATGATCTGACCCTGCAGAATTTTTGCCTACTTTTGTAGATGGCCGACAACAGCTGCGAGTCTCAGACCTTCGCCAACGTGCCTGATGGGTTCGTCAAGCTTCTTTCTTTCATCGTTCAGGTCGCGATGGGGCCATCCGTGCGCCCAGTCTTCACACTCTGCCAGCACCGAGTCAACGACAGTCTGACCATGCACCAGGCGGCGGTGCAGTTCAGGGGAGAGCGTGGTGAGTTACGCCGCTTCCGGTTCGTGGGAAGAGCCATGCCTACGGAGAGGCATGCTATGCAGATGGCAGCCCGCGAGGCGATAGCTCGTCTCAGGGATGTCCTTCCCGTGATGAAGACTCGTCGTTACCGTTATCTTCCGTGCCATGTGCCTTACACCTGTCACTACGCATACTCCTGCCCCAGAGGAGAACGAGACGAGGCTTTTGAGATGCTCATTGAGTATCTCCGGGCCCTGGAGGCAGCCTTCGTCAACCTGGTGGACGACTTCGTAGCTACCCGCATGGACTCAGTCCATGGCTGTGCTGCCAACAGGAGGGAGCTCCTACCCATCGCTCAGCCACCGACTTTTGTCTCGTCATCAGCATCTTTTACGCCGAGTCGTCGCCTGCCTTCTACCGAAGAATTTAACCAAGTCATTGCACCCACTCCAGCGCGCACTACACCAACCTTCGCGCCCACTCCTGTACGTGTTGCTCCGCCCCTGGCAACCGCTCCGTCCGCTCTGCGTAACACTACACGTATGGAGCCCATTAGCAAGGAGGAAGTCGAGTCCCCAACCTCGCTACGCCTCGCCCTCGGCAGGGCAAAGGAGGTCGTCAACATCTCTGCCTGAGTACGCTTAGCTGCCATGTATTGTACCGCTTTGTAAGATATGTGCATAGGTTGTGAGAAGTAGCCTGTTTGCGCATCATGTAGGATCTGGAGAAGTGCACTAGCCTTAATAACATGTCAGGATTATGTACGCATATCCTGAGTGATGTACTGTATAATTACCGCCCGCGTGTAAGATATGTAATGAGCAGTCCTTCTCCGTGCGCAAGTCGATTTGTTTTTCTTAAGTAATCTTGGGTATTTAATTATATCTGCCAGCTTTATGCATTTATGGTTTTATTTTTGTGACTCTTTCCTCTTTTCTTAAGAGTTTTACAAAAATATTTTTCCCAGAGTGAAAAATGTCTCGTCCTTGGACACGTTCCATGCCAACTCCACCAGAGGAAATTCATGATACTCAACCCAACAATGAGTTCACTCAGGGACAGTCAAGCCAACAAGGCAGTGAATCGGCACTTTCACAAATGTGCCGCCTTTATGAACAGAGTCAGCAACAACATCGCGAGATGATGAACCAAGTCATCAACATGGGGAATCATCATGGACAGTATCAGCAACATTCCAAGTTGTCTGAGCTACAGAAGACACGTCCTCAAACATTTTCTCACACTGACAAGCCTCTTGAAGCCGAGGACTGGCTTCGAGATATGGAGAGGAAATTAATTATTGCAAAGTGTTCAGATCTCGAGAAAGTACTATATGCTCCACACTATCTCACAGGAGCAGCCGCATCCTGGTGGGAGAATTTTCTGCACATGCATCCCAACGAAAATGACATAACCTGGGATGATTTCAAGGAAGGTTTCCGTGGTGCACATATTCCTAAGAGTATTATGACAATCAAGAAGAGAGAATTCCATGACCTCAAACAAAGGAACATGACAGTGTCAGATTACAACAGTCAATTTACCCTATTATCCCGCTACGCCAATGAGGAGCGTATGACTGAAATCAAGAAGATGGAGAAATTCCTTGACGGTCTGGCACCCGCGCTTAAATGCCAACTGGTCGTGCACACTTTTCCTGATTTTAAAACACTGGTGGACAAGGCCATTACTCTGGAAAATGAGAGACGCAGTCTGGAAGATATTCGCAAGCGAAAAAGGGACCAGACTAATCACACTCGCAATCACCGAAGCAAGATAGATTTTAAAAAGGGTGGGACACCCAAATTCTCATCCAATGTCTCACGCCCAATCAAGAATTTTCATGCAAGGGACAAGGAATTCACCTATCGCCCCGGCGTTACTTGTTACGCTTGTGGAGAAGAAGGGCATTATGCCAAACAGTGCCCCAAGCCAAGGAACTCAACCCCAAAGCCGAACAACGGCGGCAATAATTCAGCGCCCAAGCGAAACAATTTCAATCCCAATAATAACCACAGGAAGGGTCATCTGAACCACGTAACCAAAGAGGAGGCACAAAATTCTCCGGATATCGTACTCGGTACGTTTCCTGTCAACACAATACCTGCAATGGTTTTGTTTGATTCTGGAGCTTCTCACTCTTTCATCTCGAAAAGTTTTGCTTTGCAAAATAATTTTTCGATGCTTCCTTTGGAGAAATCCATAATAATCAAGTCCCCCGGGATTCAGCAAGTTTCTCAGAATTACTGTCAGAATGTGGTCATTGAGTTTGAAGGATTGGAGTTTTACGCAAATCTTATTGTATTGGAAAATAAAGGACTGGATGTCATCCTAGGGATGGATTGGCTAACCACCAATAAAGGTTTTATCGACTGTTTCAACAGGACCGTGATTCTCACACACCACCAAGGGAAGACAATAAGAGTATCAGCCAAGGAAGGAAAAAGACCCCGGCAACCGAGATTAAATAAGGTGGACGTTTCTGAGCTAAACAAGGTTCCAGTAGTGTGTGAATTTCCAGATGTATTCCCTGAAGAGCTGCCAGGCATGACACCAGACCGAGAAATAGAATTCCACATTGAGCTAGCACCAGGAACCACCCCCATATACAAGAAACCATACAGAATGGCACCATCCGAGTTGATCGAATTGAAGAAGCAAATAAAGGAATTACTAGAAAAAGGATACATTCGAGCCAGCTCCTCACCTTGGGGATCACCAATTTTATTTGCCAAGAAGAAGGATGGAACGCTGAGATTGTGTATCGACTATCGAGCACTTAACATGGTCACAGTCAAAAACAAATACCCGATGCCAAGGATAAACGATTTGTTTGATCAACTTGCTCAGGCCAAGGTATTCTCAAAAATTGACTTAAGGTCAGGATACCATCAATTGAAGGTACGAACGGAAGATATCCCCAAAACAGCCTTCACCTCCAGATATGGACTGTACGAGTTCACAGTGATGCCATTTGGATTAACTAACGCCCCGGCATATTTTGTTCACCTCATGAACAAAGTATTTATGAAGTTTATGGACAAATTCGTCGTAGTATTCATCGACGATATTCTGGTATACTCCAAAACACCAGAAGAGCACGCAGAACATCTCAGGATTGTACTAGGAGAGCTAAGGAAACACCAATTGTATGCCAAGTTCAGCAAGTGCGAATTTTGGCTAAGACACGTAGGTTTTCTAGGCCACGTGCTGACTCAAGACGGTATAGCAGTGGACCCAGAGAAAGTCAAGGCCGTACTTGACTGGAAGTCACCAGCCAGCGTAACAGACATACGAAGTTTCTTGGGAATGGCAGGATATTACCGCAGATTTATTGAAGGATTTTCCACCATATCCAAGCCTATGACACAGTTACTCAAGAAAGATAAGAAGTTTGAGTGGACAGAAGCCTGCGAGAAAAGTTTCCAAGAGCTAAAGCGGAAATTAACAACAACACCGGTATTAATTATACCTGATATACACAAGAATTTTGAAGTATTTTGTGACGCATCCAGAAAGGGTCTCGGATGCGTGTTGATGCAAGAAGGCAAGGTTGTCGCCTACGCTTCAAGGCAACTTCGCAAACACGAGGAAAATTATCCCACTCATGATTTAGAAATGGCAGCAGTTATTCATGCACTCAAGGAATGGAGGCATTTCCTACTTGGGAATCGATGTGAGATATATACGGATCACAAAAGCCTCAAATACATTTTTACGCAGCCAGAACTAAATTTACGGCAACGCCGCTGGTTGGAATTGGTAAAGGATTATGATGTTGGTATCCATTACCATCCAGGGAAAGCAAACGTAGTGGCCGATGCCCTGAGTCGGAACCCCAGCTCCGACGGGAACTATCTGCACAGCTTGAGGCCTGAATTCCATCAAGAATTTGTCAAGCTCAACTTGATAATGGTAGCAGAAGGCACCATATCAAACTTGGAAATACAACCACACCTTGAGGAGAAAATTAAAGAGGCTCAGTCCGGTCACCCCAGCATTGAAGAAATTAAAAGGAAGTTGAGTATGGGCAAGGCCTCGGATTTCGTCATGGACAATGAAGGAATATTATGGTACGGAGAAAGGCTATGCGTGCCAAACATAGAAGACCTTAAACAGCAAGTTTTAACTGAAGCACACACCACTCCATATTCGATCCACCCTGGAGGAACCAAAATGTATAAGGATATTCAGGAAAGATTTTGGTGGCACGGTATGAAGAGGGACATAGCCGCCTTCATTGCATGTTGCGACTCATGTCAACGCATAAAAGCTGAACATCAGAGACCAGCCGGACACTGCAACCTAACAAAATACCTGAGTGGAAATGGGATGAAATAGGGATGGATTTTATTGTCGGATTACCTCGGTCACGACACGGGAATGATGCCATATGGGTCATCACTGACAGGTTGACCAAAGTGGCACACTTTATTCCAGTGAAGACAACCTACACCACTCAGAGGCTTGCCAGGATTTATCTTTCCCGCATAGTCTGTCTGCACGGTGTCCCGAAGACTATAATTTCCGACAGAGGCACTCAGTCCGTCTCAAGATTTTGGGAGCATTTACAACAGGCTCTGGGAACCCAACTAGCCTTCAGTACCGCATACCATCCGCAGACTGATGGACAAACAGAACGCGTAAACCAGGTTTTAGAAGACATGCTGAGAGCATGCGTCCTCACCTATGGAATCAGTTGGGAGGACAGCCTGCCATATGCCGAGTTCGCATACAACAACAGTTACCAGGCCAGCCTGCAAATGGCTCCTTTCGAAGCCCTATACGGAAGGAGATGTCGTACCCCGTTAAATTGGTCAGAGACCGGAGACAGCCGCATCTTCGGACCAGATATGCTCAGAGAAGCCGAGGAAAAAGTCAAGCTAATCAGGGACCGACTTAAGACCGCTCAAAGTCGACAGAAAAGTTATTATGATCAGAAACATCGTAGGGTCAGCTTCGAACCCGGTGAGTTCGTATACTTGAGAGTATCCCCGATGAGAGGATTGCAACGGTTTAAGATTAAAGGAAAATTAGCACCAAGATTCATTGGACCATTTTGCATAGTGGCACGAAGAGGCACTGTAGCCTACCAGCTAGACTTACCCGAAGACTTGTCCGACATTCACGACGTGTTCCACGTCTCTCAATTAAGGAAGTGCGTAAGCAACCCAGAGAAACAAGTATCCCATGAGAACATTGACGTACAGCCAGACCTCACTTATCGAGAACGTCCCATAAGAATATTAGAGGAGTCTGAAAGGAGGACCCGACAGAAAACCATCAAGTTTTTCAAAGTCCAGTGGAGCAATCACACCGACAGTGAAGCAACTTGGGAAAGCGAGGATTTTCTTCGGACAAAGCATCCACACTTATTTAAGGATCAGCTGAAATCTCGGGGACGAGATTTTTCCTAAGGGGGTAGGTGTTGTGACACTCCAAAATTTTTATTTGGTTTTTATCAAAAACTTTGTGGTTTTGAGGAGAGACCTTTTTAAAATTTTTCTTTTTCAGAAAAACCTTCCTCTTAAAAACCTCCTTTTGCCTTGGCAAGGATTTTATTTCTTTCAAACTTTGGTGGTTGATCTTTTGCAAACTTCTTCTCTGTTAGTTCCCTCTAAAAATTTATTTTTTTGGGAGTTTTAATTTGTTTTATTTTTAAGTGAAGCCCTATGAAAATTTGGGATTTTCTTATCTTTGAAGCCACCCTTGGCTTTGTATTTTTGCCCATGAGATAAAACCCCTCCAAAACCTCCCCTCCCCCTTGTGATCAACCTAAGTTCTCTGTCCCAACTAATCCAAACTGGTTTTGGATTTTATTCTAATTATTTTTCCCCCTCAAATCAATTCTGAAAATTATTTGGAGCCTGAGGGATTTTCAAAGCAAGTACACTTTTTCATTTGAGTTTTGACCTCAAACCAATTCTCCTGGATTGTCCTTTGAACCCACAACCCAGAACCATCTTGATCCACTCCTCCTCTTTTCAAATTTATCAAAATACAGTCTCTGCAAGTTTGGACCAGATTTGCCAAATTTGGTGAAATTCATATCCACACTGCTCCAAAAATTCCACCAAAAATCATGCAGCCTACTTGAGCAAGGAGAAGCCACTCCACCAAAAATCAGCTCAAGGAAAAATCACCAGAGGCCAATTTCATTCGGTCGAACACCTTGTGGGCACTGTTACTGTTCAAAGTTCAGAAAATTCAGTTTCAGTGTCATCTTCCGTTCGTCAGTTTCAGTCACGCGGCCACAGTAGCGTGCTGGCTCGCCCTCGCCGGCGTCTTCTGCGGCGTCGGGACCTCCCGTGGTGGCCGACAGGAGGCACACCACGGCAGAACGCCGTTCCGCGCCGCCCATCGCTCCCTGGCTCTCCGCGTGGCCTCATGCACGCCAGCGCACGCCCGTAGCACAGCCACCGTGGCCGGCAAGCACGGAACGCGCTCTCCGCCGCCGACGGGCCCGCGCCATCCCCGTTCCGTCGAGCTCGCCCTTAACACCCAAACCCCGGCCAGTTTAACACCAAAACGGACCCATTGAACCTCCGTGATGACGCTCGACCCCCTAACCACCCCGACCGAGCACTGCGCCACCGTAATCACTCGCCGGTGATCCTCGTTCACGGCAACCGCCTCGGACCGCCTATATAAAGGGGTCCCGAGCTCACTCTCGTGCACGCAGCACCTCCACTACTCACCAACACCCCGCCAGGCCACTAGGGGGACCTCGAGGAGGTCTCCTCCCCCAGCTCCGGCCGCCTCGCCCCGCCTCGGCCTCCAGCCCGATTCGTTCTGGTGAGGCCATCTCCGGCGCTCAAACCCCGTTCGTTACCCTCTCTAGCTGCCAGGAGCATAACCCCCTCTTCAATTTAACCTTTGCAGCCCTCTCCGACGAGCCCCTCGACCACCCGAGCCGCCGTCCGCCGGAGCAAAGCTCGCCGTCGACGTGGTGCTCGCCGACTGACTCCACCACCATCAACTGACGCGGAAGGGTGCCCTGAGCACGGAGGTACTCTCCGATCTCTCTGCCTCGCCGTGGATCGCCGCCGGCGACCACCGCGGCTCTCGGGCGCCGGCGAACTCTGCCGCCCCGTTTTGAACATTTGAACCTGACGGGTGGGACCCCACCGTCAGCCTCTCTGCTCTCTCTTTCGAATCGTTTTCTGGAAGCGCCTTCGGGCAGAATGCGTTTTCTCTTTGGGCTGGCGTAGTCGCTACCGAAGCGTTTTCTGTTTATATAAACTAGCCCCTGGAAATCTTCTGTTTCATTACAGATAAGTCCCTGGACAAAAACCCTTATAACTTTTAATCAGAAAAGTATTTTTGATTGATTCTTTTTCTGTTCTCTTTAAAATTTTGTCTAGTTTTTTATCAGATTTACTTTAAAAATATTTGGTTTACTTTCTGTGCACTCCTTGGTATTTACGATAGCGCATATATTTTCTTTAAATCGTAGATACCGAAGGAGGTGACGGAGCCGCGAACTTCACCGAGCTAGGCTCCGACTACTCTGAACCAGGCAAGCATGTTTGAACTTTTGATATGATGAGTGTCTTGGCATGTTTTGCATTTAGTTAGTTTCATGGCATGTTGGTGAGCATACCGATGAACGTTATTTTATGTGATAATGAGGTAAGTGAGTTCGATGATCCATACGTGGATGAATGTGAATATGAATGGCCATGTGTTGGCATGAGGATGGGTACGATGGCAGTGTTGTAGCATGCTAGTCTTACGCCAGACTATGTGACTTCAGTGTCAAACCATATCGGTCTAGTACCTATCATTTCCTTCCTTGTACTACCACATGTTTTCCGCAAGGAATATGGTTTAGTAAGTTGCAAACCGCTTTCATGGTACACACCAAAGAGGAGAGGCCGTGATGATGGTTCCATGGCCCTGGATTAAAGCCAGTCATCCGGTCAGGGGGCATGGGTGTTTCCGGTTGGGACCGAGAGGGGGGCACCCCTTAGAGCGCGCGTATATAAATTTGATCCCATGCTATTCGAGATTGTGATCTCCCCGTCTCAAAAGTTTTTCTTGGACGATGACTAGGGTGATTCCTAGCATCGAGAGGTAGGATGGGTGTGTACCGGTTAGCTGTGTTTTCTTCCGAAATACCGTAAACGGAACTAGTCCTTCGTGACTACGGAATTCCGTTGGATGTGGGAATTTTTTTTTGTACAAACTCTGCAGAGTCATATATTCCTCCAAATCATCTATTCCATGTCCAATTTCGTTCCATATTGTCCTAATCAATTGTCAGTTTTGATGACAGAGACTCCGGTGAATCGCATGAGTGCTAAGTCCGGTTGAATGATTATCCCTGTGGATGGACTAACCCGTTTATTCTCATGGATTGAATGTTTATTATGAGTATTATTTACTGGTGAATTTAAAGCCCTTTCTGCGATGTCGCTCAGACGTCCGACTGTGGCATTTCTTTTAAAGCCCTTTCTGCGATGTCGCTCAGACGTCCGACTGTGGCATTTCTTTTAAAGCCCTTTCTGCGATGTCGCTCAGACGTCCGACTGTGGCATTTCTTTTAAAGCCCTTTCTGCGATGTCGCTCAGACGTCCGACTGTGGCATTTCTTTTAAAGCCCTTTATGTGGTGTCGCTAAGATGCCCGACTGTGGCATCATTTCCTTATTTTTATTTGTTCACCTTTCGAGGCGTCGCTTCAGACACCCGATCGGTCTTTATTTATGCTCTGTGGGATTTCAGGCGGACTACCGCCGTTTCCCTTTTTACTTACCCCGTTATGCCAATTTTATTTATTGTGCATTAAGAAATTAATCATGTTGCATCCATGCACGCATTTGTTATATCTTACGTCCGAACTGTCTTGCGAGTACTTTCAAAGTACTCACTGGCTTGTTGATTTGGCCAGATGCTGACGAAGGCGATCTCATGGATGAAGAGTTCGATAGCGAGTCCGACACTTAGAGGAGTCCCAGTCAGTCTCGTGCGACCCTGGATTTGGTCACTGTTTTATATCCGCTTCCGCTACCAAATAAATTTATCGAGCCTCACCTCGACGTTCGATGAAATGATATTCTTAGAGTCCTGTATTTCCCTTCCCGCTGTGTTTTTCCACCACCAACCTATCCATGAGTCAGTAGTATGTCTCCACACCACTGTGTCCTGTCCGCCATTATGTATGATTATTGGCGTGCTTGTAATAATTTGGTTGAGCGACCGCAGTTCAACCCTGTAATATATTTTATGCTACTGGCTTATTGTATCAAGAAATTGTCTACCAGTGAGGAGGATTTCTCTCATACTGGACTCAAAAGACTGGTTTATCAATAAATATTTTTATTGGAAAACCGGTCGTGACAGATGGCCTATATTGCAGGATGGCAGGAACACCATCATCACCAACTCTGTTTTTTATAAGAGTAGAGATATGTGAGTGTCACTGCCCCCCCCCCACACCCACACTTCCCAACACCGAAGGAGTAGGGTGACACCTCGATCTTGATACTAATCTATCGACTGGCTTCTCTCTCAAACATACACACACACACTACCCGGCACCGAAGGAGTAGGGTGGCACATCGATCTTGATAATAATCTATCTACTCCTCTTCCAAACACACACACACACACACACACTCGCTAGTTGTACCTCTGTGCCTACCGCGCACACTCTCGATATGTCTTTCTCTCCCTCCCTCCAACAATGACAGTAGAAGGGTGACAACTCGATATGATCATAATCTGTCAATTGGTTTCTCTCTCAAACATTGTGTCTTGGTGCCTCGCTCGGTAGCCCCCTTGATATGTAGACTTCTCGCGCGTGCACAACTGTAGTGACGACGACGCTGAACCCAGTGTGCCTTGTTTTTACCAGCCTCATGTGATAGTTTTCACCCTGTTTTCTGTTAATTAACAAGGCAACCTTTTCTTTGTTACTACTAGTGAATCTGAAATCGTTCGGGGCAGACATAAAATATATCACTTCAACCCAATTATCACAGCAACATTTTAAAAGAAATAAGCTAGCTGCCCGTGCGTTGCACGGAACATCAAGATGCATTTGTATGAATAGTTTATCTTGTGAGAGAAAAGGTTGAACGAGGGAAGGCCTTATTTGCGAACATGAAGAGACGTGTGGGTATATTTTTGCAAAATTGCCATAGTTTCTTTCCTATCCGTTAGATATAAATCCGACGGCCTATATTACAGGATGACACGCACACCATCATCACCAACTGTGTTTTCTACTCCCTCCGTCCGAAAATACTTGTCATCGAAATGGGTAAAAAGAGATGTATCTAAAACTAAAATACGTCTAGATACATTTCCTTTTATCCATTTTGATGACAAGTATTTCCGGACGGAGGGAGTATTTGTCTTTTTAGAGATTTCAACAAGTGACTATGATCGGACCTTACCAACATACTCAAAAAAGTAGTCCATAATTTTGATGTTACCTTCTTTTCTTGGCGGTGCAGTGCCATCTGGATACCTCATAAATAAATAAAGTACTACATGATACTAATATATGATACATGGCGCAGGAGTACTAAGTATTATTAATACAGTTTTGCTAGAACTCATCTAGATGAGATATAATTTGGTCTCATTCATCTTTTATAGCCATTGGATGTGATGCTATATAAGATGCGTGTGTGCTGACGTGGGTTGTATTTGTTCTTGTGCAACGAACTGACCACTGCATGTCATGTTTGATAGTCTCAAGTCATTAAAAGCATACAAGCCCCACATCTCTTCTTGGTTTATTCCTCTATTTATGTCAAAAAATAAGAAACAACGTGAGAGTTAATGCACCACGCCTATGTGTTTACTACTCCCTCCTTTCCGGTTTTTATAGGGCTTATCTCAAAATTTTAGTTTTTCCATTTTATAAGGCTCAATTTGGTTGTTCCCCATCACATGTTCAGACTTCAAGGTGCATTAAATCATTGCATGCAAGTATTAAGAGAAAACTGACCAATGCATGCACTTTATGCATGCATGCATTGCAATTAACGCATTCGTAAACATAATTTTTTTGAGGAAAACAAGAGCATTAATTGGGTGCTTTTGCAAACTACAAAAAATATTCCACGACTCATCATCTACCTTAGTTGGTGACATTTTTGAATTGAGCCTTATAAACCGGAAAGGAGGGAGTATTTGGTTTTCGTAAGATGACTTAATACTCAGCTAGACGGAGGGAGTATTCGATTTGACAGCGGGCGGCGCAGTTCCCGATACGGCTTTAATGCAGACAAGGGAGGGAGTAGCGGTTCCCGATATGTTGAACGGCCAATGCATCCTTCTTCAATTAATGCATGAGGGAAGTAATGGGAGGAGGTCCGGGAAAAGAGGTTGCACGATGTGAATGCAACGCAGTTTGCCCTCATATAAAGGCGCCCCTCCATTCCAATGCATCTACCACATCGTACGCACCTAAGCATTTGCCTAAGCACCTACACTAAGCGCAAAAGAGCTCACTCCAGACCCATGGCGGCGATGCTCGTGAGCGGCCAGCGGCTGCGCCAGATGGTCCACGACGTCGGCCTGCGGCATGGCGTCGAGGATCGTCTCCAGACGGTGTTGGAGACCGGCTGGTGGATGGCCACCTTCGACGCCAACTACGACTCTCAGTTGGACCAGATGATCATTGCCACCAGCAACAAGTTCACTGTCCTCAAGAAGCTCGCGGATGACATCACCGTACTCCTCCAGCCCACGTGCCCGGGCTCCTCATTGCCTGCCACCCTAATCGGCCTCCATGGCCGGAACCTCTTTCAAGCACGGGTGGCCCTGTGACTGCCCACTGACGCCACGAAGAATGTCCACCTGGAGGTCGCGCTTGCCGCGAGGCGCCTCGCCCTACAAGAATTCGTCGACCTACACATCCACATGTACGAGGAAATCATGTACATAGGTATCTACAAGGCCAATGAGGACGCTACGACGTTGGCCTTCCTCAACTGGCTGGAAGCCTTGGATGCCTTTGCTGAGAAGCACCTCGACCTTGCCACAAAAGCCGCCGCTCCTTAGCCGCCGATCGGTGGCCCGGCGTACTAAGTTGAGGAGGAGGAGGTCGTATGTTCGTGGATCCATCTTTCTTCTTGCCTTCTGTAACCACCACTGCGATCACATCATCGTGGCCTTAATTCTTATTGTGCTGTTGCATTCTCGTTCTAGTCAATACCGACATGTGCGATCCCTTTGCTTAATTATATGCATCACTGTAACTAGTACTCCATCCGTCAATTTATAAGTTGTGCTTACCTTTTCCATCAACTTCGTGCAACGCGCGAGCATCTTGCTAGAAACACTAGAATATGTCTATGTAATCCGTATGTGATAGTCCATTTGAAATCTCAAAAAAGACAAATATTTAGGTACGGAGGGAGTAATATATTAGGAGTATATCAAAACAATAGTGATTTCTTTCAAGTTTGTGAACAAATACTACTATTCTACTACTTTGGATCCGTCGCAACGCACGAGCACATTGCTGGTAAAAGGAAAAGGCATGCCGCGTTCGCGTCGCACCCCCACACGCCCGGGAATCGGGAGTACAACACGGCCCGTCCGGCATGACACATGGCTTAGGGAAGGCGTGTTGCCTAGCATTTTCACTTTCATGTGGGACCCCCGTTGAGCAAACCGACACCCCGCCCGCTGCCGGGTTGGAAGAAAGAAACAAGGGGAAGATCTAGCTGTAGCACGGAAGCCAAGAAATTTGATGTCAGACGGGGCTCGTTGATAGAGTAGGAGCATTCCGTACTAGTACTACTCCTACTAGTACCAAGTTTGTACTCCTAATACTATTTTACTAGTACTACCACTATACAACTAGTAGGTACGTGCACGGCACAACATAGTAGGAAAAAAACGGGAAGATCTTGTTTTGGGTGATTTATCTTTTTTTAATCAACGTAGTATGAATAATATGATGTGGGGGCACCCATGAAGCTTATGTGGCTTGGTTGCATGGCTACGGAAGGTTAGAGAAAAATAAATAGATAATGTGTTTAGAGTGCACTCCACTAAATAGATATATATACTTTGGATCCATTGCAAAGGACCAGCACATCTATATCTATACCCCCTATATAGTGTGTGAAAAACTTTGAAAGTTGGTCGTTGGATGAAGCCAATCCGACGGTACAAAGATGGCAAATCCGAGCACTACTGACCGCTGGATATCATCCAACAGATTCTGCCACATGTATAATCTAGAAGACTCCATGGTTGAACTTAATTCATGACTAAGGGCCCCTTTGATTCATAGGATTGCAGAAACACAGGAATAGGAAAAAAGTAGGATTGGAATGGCATGTTCATTGGATCCCTATAGGATTTGAGTTTGTTTGATTGTGTCACATGAAAAACAAAGGATTTCTTTCAAGAGGTTGGAGTGCATGTTAGAATTCCTATGAAACGTAGTACAAATGAATCCTTAGGAAAATATTCTACATGATTCAATCCTACGAATCAAATGACCAACGTAGGAAAAATTCCTAAGGATTCTAATCCTTCAAAGATCCTATGAAAATCCTTTGAATCAAACAGACCTAACTTTGCCACAACTAAGCTTAGGCAAAGTTATTAGTTCTTCAAAACGAGAGAAACAAGTTGGCAAGCCTAAGGGAATCTTGCCACATTTTTTGTGTGTATGTCATGTGGGGCCTTAGTGTGGCTTGCCTAAGGTGTGGCCTGAATCAAACACTCACCTAAGTTAATCAAACTTGCCTAACCTTACATTCCACCAGATTTGCCACATGTTAGAATCCAGAAAGCTCCACATGTAGAAGCATAATGCACAAACCACCAGAATCTCATGCGTGCAATGCACGTGTACATTACTAGTACTAGTTGGTAGTAGTAAGAAACAAATTCCAGTTTTGGCACGAGCTCGTACTGCGGGAGCACCACAAGGCCTGCCGCAGGAGTTACATTTCCCTCTCGGGGCCCATGGGACCGAACTTCAGTGGCTTAGTGGTAGAAACAAGAAACATGATGGTCGCCGTGGTTCAACTTCCATGGACAAGCTGGCATGTCTGCTGACACATGTATATCAAAACTAGAGTGTTTATATTTCAAGCACGTGAACAAGTATCATTCTACTACTTTGGATCCATTGCAACGCACGGGCCAGCACATTGGTAGTAGTAGTGTCCATCTCTATCTCTAGAGGCCTTCCCTCGTTCATCCTTTTCTCTCACAAGATAAAATACTCATACAAATGCATCTTGATTTCCGTGGAACACACAAGGATGTTTCCTTGGGGGTCTCTCCAGTGGGTGTGGCTGTAGTTGCAAGTTGACACCCCTTGAGACGCCGACGTTGAGGGGCACTCGGATTTCCTCCGATGAGCAGGTAAGATGAGTTTGATCACATAGTAAATACATTCTAAAGACTACTTCCATGTCCATTTCCTAATCCTCCCCCTGCCCACGGTTTCACAAGTTAGGCTCGGTGCGAGTGGAGATTGGCTTGCATATGTACGGGAGGGTACCAACATTAATTTGCACAACATTTACAACGGTGAAACTGTTCCCGTAGAACCTTTGTCCAACATTGGGATCAGCCATGCAACGGGCCACCGCATGAATTGGTATGATGGAACCACGGTGAGATTGAATAAGATAGCATGAACCTTGCACATGGCGGTCAAAGGCGGACCATGCTGTCTGCGGCTGATTTGTTGCCGTACGAGTAGGAAGACGCTGTGCTCCTTTCTAACCACATCTTCGCGGTGACAAACCAGGGGACTTATTTGGTATGGGACACATCCTACGATATACTCCCTCTCTCCCAGTTTATTTGTTTTGAATCTTTTCGTTTTATAAGTTTCAAATTCAAATTTAGAGCTCCCCATCACATGTTGAGATTACAATGTCCATTAAATCGTTGCGTGCATGTATAGTAAAGAAACAAATCTCGAGTTTGGCACGAGTTCGTGCTGCGGGAGCACCACAAGCCCAGGCGCAGGAGTTACATTTCCCTCTCAGGGCCGTCGGGACCGAGCTTCAGCGCCTTACTACACCTACCTTTGAGTCAATCACATGTGGACCCGATAGGTGACTGGTCCACATGTAATGCTCCCGTAGGCAGAGGGGCAGTGGGGCCAAGAGGGGTGAGCCGCAGGTCGGGGGACGTGTGGTTTCATGGGTTCGAGCGACGTCGTGGGAATCGCGGGTGGCTGTGGTAGAAACTTGATGCTCGCCGCATTTTAGGTGGCCCACATGTCATGCACACAAAGGCAGAGGGGCGGTGCGACCGAGAGGGGTGATGCGCACGTCAGGGGGCGTGGTGCCGTGGGTTGGAGAGGCGTCGTGGGAATCGCAAGATGAAACGTGATGGTCGCCATAGTTGAACTTCCATGGACAAGCTGTCATGTCTACGGACACATGCACTACACACCGATCACTGGAAGGAGTAGCAGAGAAAGCTATATATGCGGATAAATAGTTCCTTATAGTCAAGCGGACCCACACTACTACTCTGTTCCAAAGACATGCACACCATCGAAATAGTCCATCTATATCAATATACACCGAGAGGGAATAATTTTTTTTAAGAGAGGAAATAGTTCATCCATCCATAATGCTCTCCTGCTGGTGCAGCCTTTTCTTCTTCTTCTTCTTCTTCTTCTTCTTCTTATTCTTCTTCTTCTTGTTGTTCTCATTCTTTGTGGGAGACGGCTTCGCAACAAGCTCTTTGGACCTTGCAGCTATCTTGAAACTCACACGGGCATCGAGGGCAGCATATTTTATCCGCTCGTACGTCAAGGGATAATTCTCCCATCCAGACGACCTTAATGCCACCGTCTCGTCACCCTTCTGAAGATTTGTACTAAGCACAAAATTTGCTACGTCGAATAGGGATGGTGTCTGTTTATCACAAACTTCTACAGGAATTTTGATTCTGGTTTGTAGGTCAGCGATGCTATTCAAATTAAGGTTGTACGGCTCCAGCTTCTGTTTGTCCCCTTTGATGGCTGCCCCATAGAAGTATACGTCCTCCCGAGACAAGAAATTGTGAAGCTCACCTGGTATGGAGGGCGAGTGTATGATGTGGTACACCAAAACTTCATCTTCGAGGCACAGCTGAAGGACGGCGGCGCACTGGATCTTCCCAGGGGCATGCTCCATGTACTCTGCGTCGAGACCGATGACCCTATTCTCTACCTTTTCGAGGAAGTTGGATACATTGTTGATCCACTGCCGAACAACCCTTGGGTGGACGGTGACGGTGGCAACTATGCGCATCGAGCCTTCGACGAGGACATGTTGGACGCTAAAAACCTGCATCTCGATCTCTATCGCCATTTGGAACCACTGGAATGGAGGGCTATGGTTTGGAGAATTAGGATTAGATGGCTAGTCTAACTGAAGTAGTAGATGATTATTTAAAGAGGTTAAAACAATGTGAACACAGTGGGGTTTGGATGCAAATGAAGATGAAGGGGAGGTGAAGAAGCCGAGGAGAATCGGTTCCCGATGGAGAAGTAAATGGGAGAAGTGGCATGCAGGCAGTTGATTAGACAGCTAGGTAGACTAAACGAAAAGGCTATGTGGGTAGACTGATGAGTCGTACCTGTTCGTGTACGTGCCCATCCTTCCTGATAGGTGGGACCTATGCAAACAGATAAAAAAATGTGTCGTAGTTTTTTTTGAGCGCGTGAGTGGGAGACACAACATTCTCTGGTTAAGGAATACTCCCTCCGTTTAGGTGAGTATAAGTCACCTTATGAAAATTAGGTTTTCCCAAAACCTTTAGGCATGGAGCATTAACTTCCTCCTCGATCCCCTCCTAGCCTTGTTAGCCAGCGTTCTCCTCCTCTGCTGCCGTATTCTACCTTTCCATTTTTCCTCTTCTCGAGTGTGGAATGATCTGCATGCCGTCCTTGATGCACCAGAACGACCACTGCATGCATCGCGGCAGAGCGTTGATTGGGCATGCACGAGAATTTGGTTCTGCTCGCAATATTGATGATACCTGAACGATGAAGTGAACAGGCATGCTAGCACAGGAGACCTATATATGCTATACAATACTGGAGTACTCATGTACCTACTACTACTAGTAGTAGTAGTACAACCATGGTACACTTGATGGTCAAAATACTATTCATCCGGTCCTCCCAGTGAAGTGACAACACCCTGCGCCTGACACCAGTCCAGGCGGCGTGTTCGGGTTACCAAAGTCAGCCTCACCCTGTGCATAGTGCAGTCTGTCACCGCCGCTGTATAGCACATTGGCGCCTCGCCCCGTCTCCCTCTCCGCTCCCATAGCACCACTCCATCTCCATCTCCATCTCACTGTGCCCCTGTGTACCGTCGCCTCACTTTCCTCCCCCAGTACCACTATTCCCTCACTAGCCGCTCCAGCACCGACATCCTTCTCCCCCGTAAATCAAGCCCCCTTCCAAACTCCACCATGGCCGAACGCGAACCGCGCAGCATCCATATGAGCCGCGATTGGAGCAATGTCCCCAGTGACATCCTCGACCTCTATTGTTCGTGTATGGATATGTTGAGCACCCTGCGGCTGGCTGCATGCTCGAGGGACATGCACACGGCCATCGTCAAAGCGAGGCCTAAGCTTTTCAAGACACCCTGCTTGCTGCTATCTGGTCTTGCGAGATTGGCTCACCATGATACGGAGGCGTGCATGATGCCCCTCGACTTCAATCCGATCTCCATTAGCCGAAACTTCTTTGCAGGTATGCAGTGGGTCGTCGTACATCATTTCCCTTGACATTGATCCGATCACCATCGACCGAAACTTCTTGGCAGGTATGTACTGGGTCGACATGAACTCCCACTGGATGGCTGCCTTCAGAAAATACGGTAAAAAGTTGGTGCTCGTGAACTTCTAGACCTCCCATGTGATTATCCTTCCTCTGTTGGATTATATAGAGTATTACCATCGCGGTCCAAGTCATCTAGATTACTACGTCAGTTGGACGGACCTTGTTTTGCAGAAGATTGTAATCTGCCAAGTGCTCACACGACATGCGAATTACGCAGACTTCAAGCTAATTGCCTTGTTCGACCGCGGACTCGCCTATCTTTACGTCGGTGCCTTCTTTAGCTTGAGACAACTCAGCTCACAGTGGATCATCGTCAAAGCTGATACACACTTCTGTGATGCTATTGAACACAATGGCATCATCTACGCGATCGACAAAGCAGATGGCACCACGTATTGCTGGGACGGCGCGTGTAAGTTGTTTCCTCTCATGTTAATGATGACGCCATGACACTGTTTGAACTTTTTGTGATGATTGGCATATCTCTGTTTGAGCAGAATTTGATTAGAACTATGGCAATGTATTAAATACACCATAAATCAGCTATATTTGGAATGAGTTAATTCATGCGATTGTGACCATGTCATTACAGCCAATTTTTACCCTGAATAATCAAACGGTTAGGAATATATGGATATTATCCTTATTTTACAGTAATCTATATACTACTACTAAATATGAGTGTGTATCAATGGTCATGTTAGTTTCCTCATTTTCATGATGTAGAAACATGCACCACACTATTGGTTTCATCTAACCATACATTAGGGAAGTAAATGTGCATATGGAGAACTCTATATTTGGAAGTAATGAAATCTTGCAATGTTTACCATGTGTACATACCTATATTCGCCCTTCAGCAATCAATGGCTAGAATAATATCCTCACAAAATTTTTGCCCATAGAACACGAGTATATAACAATGCATGGTCTGTTAGTTACCTTGAAGAATTTGTTTGTGAGGACAGAACATGATTACATAACATGCATGACATGGTAGTTTCCTATGAAGAATCGATTGCGAGATAACATGAGTATAACCATGCATGGCACTTCTATATTTTTGAACCTAGTATACATTTCCCTGTATTTTCCTCCCGGTTCCAACAAGGACATATCAATGTTGTTTCTTGCATTATCCTACTCATACTTTGAACAATGCTGATCTTACATTAACAATGTCTGTCCTTTTTGATATGATGCAGTGTCCCTATAGTTACTGCCCTTTGTAATCACACCACCTTTGCCAAAACAGGGAAGCACAACTGGTTCCTCGCTCGATCAGACAACGACAAAAGACTGATGATCATTCGGACACATGAGCCAGAAAAGTTATATTGCAAAAACCCCACTGTATACAAGCACCGTGTAATACGTGAGTATCTGGACAGTGGCTATTACGTCTATGAGCAGGATACCGGCTTGTTGGGGCCTTTAGGATTTTTTAGTTGGAGGCGGGTAAACAGCCTTGGTTCACACTCTCTGTTTCTCGGACTCAATTATCCGATTAACCAGGAGATCACCATTGGCAAGAACCTTGATGGAAGAGAGGCTTTGTTTGCTATGGAAAACTGTGTCTACACGGCGAGCCCTAGGAGTTTGGGAGCAAACTCCCCTGATTGTCAACGATACAGCCTGCAGCCAAAAGAAGGTGAGAATGACAAAGGCATCCAGATTAACTTTGATCCTTGGATGTCTCAATTACGACAAGCAGTGATGTGGTTCGAGCCTTCAGGTTGATAGGTAATTGGGCTGTTGCATCGAAAGGGTGGAGTACTGGTGTCTCCGGATCACTGGTCGCTGAAGCGGGGCTGCAAATTATGATGGTGTTGGATCATCTCTTCGAATGACTTTGTTGTCTTGGCTGCTGGTTCTGGATGGGTACTTCTTTCTTTTGTTATGCATATTCCTTTTCATTTGGCCATCCTTGTCTATGTCACTCTTACTATGTAATAGTTGCTTCTGTTTAGAATAACATTCTCGTCTGGATCACGAGAGTCTGAGCGCTGCAGAAGGGTGCGTTTTGGTGGTGTAGCAAGACTTCTTATGAACTATCATGTCTTGCTATTTATGTCAGTAGTAGTCACTAGTCAGTGTTTGAATGTTGTATATATTGTTGTTTCGAACTGTTTATTGTCTTGAACTACTGTTGGGCTAAATGAGGGCATCACCATTCTCCAGTGTTCAGAGTATATCTCCTTTTTTCAAGTTATATAATTTGAGCTCAGTGTCTTTTCGATGATGTACACTTGTTTGGGCCAGTGAGGTGTCGTTGAATATGGGCCGAGTAGTAACGCAATGCCAAACAGGTCAATTATGACTCTCAGGCCGGGCTCTCAAAAGATCCTGAAAAAAGGCCGGGCTCTCCAAAAAAGAATGAATAAGGATTCTTAGGCCGACATGTGGGCGCCACCGGTGTTTTCTGCGCTTGCGCTCCGAGAGCATGTTGGCGCGTGCTCGAAATTCATGCTACCTTTTCATCCGCAGTCTCCCGCCCCTCCCCCACCTCTGGAATCTCGATTCCTACTCCAGTTCCCCCAAATACCCCTCATGTACTCCCTGTACTCAAGCGCACTATCATGTCACCGGTCAACGCGGATCTCCGAGACGGAGATCCTAAGGTCCGTCCTGCCTTCGGTCACTGCGTGCTGTCGCTCAACAGTGGCATGGCGGCGCTTGACGACCAGTTTGCCAGCAAAGTGCTGATGGTAACCATCAACGGCGACCGGCCTCCCGTCTTGCTGGATGACCTTGTCAAAGCTCTTGGCATTGCGCACGGCATCCAAATAAGTGACTTGCTCGTCGAAGTCTGTCCGCCACCGGCTGATTTCTTCGTCAGGTTCCGGACAACTTTCGACTGCAGTCGTGTGTTCGAATCTTCCCGGCGTTTGTTCTGCGATGGCGCGCTGGTGAGCTTTGATCGGTGGCACCCAGGATGGGGCTCGGTGCCCTCTGAGCTTGAGTTTTTAACAAAGCTTACCTTCCATGGAATGCCTCGACGTGCTTGGAACAACGAGTCCATGAACGAGCTTATCAACGACCTTGGAGGTGAGCTCGTAAGTATGTTTGTTCCTCCAGACAGCTGGGCTCTGACGGTTATGGCATGGATGAACAAGCCGTCCACCATACCGAAGGTGATTGGTGTTGAGATACCGGTGCAGGAACCGGGGTTGTACTATTCGTCGCCACCAAGGCCGTCACGGACCACATTAGGGATGTACCTGTATCGAGTGTTCGTGCATGTCGAAGAAGTGGTCAATCCATCAATCGAAGTCCTGCCGCCGCCGCTGGTGCCAGGGTCCGTCGACGGTGTCCATTATAGGAGTCAACGTCAGACTTTCCCCGTGTTGCTCAGAATGATGGATGGCACATAGCCTACTCCATCGCATGGCGGAGGCCACTGCTTCTTTGGGAGAAGAGGCAGGGCTGCTACCTGGATGTGCTCTAATTTGAGGTAACAACTGAATCTTGTCAGATACTAGTTAAATCCGAGCTATGGGTGTGAAGCACTGATATGCTAGTACATTTGATTGTGACCTGTTCTAATTTTGTACCTGCACTTTTTTTAGAAAGGGTCGTACATCAACTTAATGTGCTAGGAGAACTTATTGTGTTGTCTGTCTGTTTTCTTTGCACAAAATTCAAGATATTTCCCCGTCATTGATAAAGACGATGAACCGTTATGTATGACTTCGTTGGTTTCAACATAGCCCTTCCCGTAGCGATCCACTGCTTCCATCCTAATTGTGCCGCTTGTGTGAAATTTTTGTATGCAAGTTCAGTGTGCTATGATGTTCTATATGATTGTGTCAACTATATAAGTTTTTACTGAGCATCAGCAATGCATATGGCTGAAAGATGTATTTACGAGCATCGGCCGATGGGTCTCTCTCTCTCTCTCACACACACACACACACAAGTGGGACCCGTTGAATTATTTATTTGCTCGTGACAACTTTTAATTAGGTTCCACCGCAATCTAACTTTTTTCTTAAGTTATTAATTGAGCTCAGTGACTTCAAAAAGTTGTACATAAGCCTTGTTTGGGCCTTTCCGACGTCGCTGAATGTGGGCTGAGTAACCATGTTAGGTTCTATAGTACTACACAGGCCTTTTTTTGCTATTTTTAATACATTTTTTTATTAATTTTCATAAAAGTTACTCTGGGTAAATTTGTTTTAAAAATAATACACCGTCCGCCCGCTGCAGGCCGACTGGGCCTAGTCGGTCCATAGCAGGCCGATTGGATTCCAGTCGGCCTACAGCTGGCCGACTGGCCCCTGTCGGCCCACTGTGGGCCAATTGGAGCTAATTGGCTCGCTGTGGGCTAATTGTTTTTGCAAAAAGTGTTAATCATGTATTTAAAAAATATGTGTATCGTGACCTCCTCCGCTCGCTGTGGGGCCACTGTTGACAAAAAATATGTTTTAAAAAGTGTTAATCATGTATTTAAAAATTGTTAAATGTGTGTATAAAAATGTTCCTTATCTATACATTTTTTAATGTGTGTATAAAGAATATCTTTTTTTCAACATCAGCAATGCAACTGGGCCGACAGTTGTACACAATATCCGGGTCAACTTGTTATTCTCTGTCCCGCTGGGCTGCAAACTTTCCTAGGAGGTATGCATTAGGCTTAACAAGAAAATGGACTTTAAGAAATAATAAATGGGATGTAATTATAATAACTGGACAGTTACTATGCACCAAACACGTAATTAGTTTGAAAAATATATTATTTTTGGAATTTGAAAATTTTAATTTCATTACTTGTTGCACGCGCAATATTCCGTTGGATTTTAACGTAATACAACTTTATTTTGAAATTATATTTAACCTGACTAGAAATTTCGAATACAAATATTTCGGATCCCATCAAAATGTGGGAATTTTTTTGAATTCTATTTTGAGCGGTTGTTTGAAATTATTAATCGTTGTCCTAGCTAGAAGTTGGGTTGTACTTTTAAGAAACTGTAAATGGGTTGTAGTAAATTCCATTAGAATTAAAAAATGGGCTGTACATTCTTACAAATCGCAAATGGGCTATATGTTTTCTGCCAAATCCGAGCTGTGGGCCTACTAAGTTGACGCGTACCAATGACTTTGTCAACGTAGTCAATATAAACGATTCTACCTCCAGTGATCGTACGATGTCCATCCAACGGCCGTAGTGCTTCTTCAACCTCTGGTCTTCTTGCTCCAGCCGCCCAAAGCAGCGCCGGTCGTGTCGCGTGCTCCTGCCTCCCGTGGCCGGCTGTGATGCCGCGGAGGCCTCACCGCCCTGTACTACTCCCACCGCTGGCCAGGCCATCCCTCTACTCACCCACACCCTCTGTTATTCTGCGGCGAGGGCAACCTCACATCGCAGCCGAACCAGTGAACCCTCGTACTCCTCTCCGCACGGGCTTCCACTGCCGCGTCTTCCCCGGCTCCGCATTGTCCCCTTCCTAGGCCTTGCCGTGGTCCAGACCACTGCCCTGGTGCTCTCGGCGCGGCGTGGTCAACGTGGTCAAGGACCGACTTCCATCGAAAGAGTACTGTACGTGGAGAGGCTAACAGCTGGGTCCACGGCAGCCGCAAGGAAGTGCCTCCTTATTACGCGCAGAACAATTATTCCTCCACCTGACAGCGGGGACCCACCGGACGGGCCACCGTATTTTGCGAAAAAAATGATTCGCCCCCTGACTGCTGGGACCCACGAGCTACATCTTCGCACGCAAGAAAGTGCGTCCGAAAAAAATGATTCGCCCCCCTGACTGCTGGGACCCACCAGGCCCCCGACTGTTGGGACCCACCAGCTACACCTTCGCACGCAAGGAAGTGCGTCCAGGCAAAAAAAAACAAAATGATTCGCCCCCTGACTGCTGGGACCCACCAGCTACATCTTCGCAGGCAAGGAAGTGCCTGACAGTCGGGACCCACCTGGTCGAAGCGTACGTAGCGTTGTCATTCTGGTCGCAAACGTGTACGTACATACTGGTCGATGTAGAGGCGCGCATGTGTCGTAGTAGAGATGCGCACATGTCGTAGTAGAGGCATGCACGTAGCATGTACACGTACGTACAGCAGCCACGTATGTGTACATACGGGCGGGGTCTCGAACGCCTACTCGCGCATACGTACGGCCAGGGCTCGTGTACATGGCTGGTCGGAACGGAGAGACAGCGTCATCGTCGTGTTCATGGGGAGGCAACAGAATGCGTCGTGTTCATCGGGAGGGCTTGGACGGAACAGGCGATGGAAACGAGGCCTGGCGTACCGCAGAACGGAGGAAACGGCCTTGTATTCGACCGACCACGTTCGAAACGGGATCCTGTTCATCGGGAGGGGTCTGGCATACCGCAAAACGGAGGAAACGGACCTCCTACGGTCGAAACGGGGGTCCTGTTGATTGGGAGGGGTGTGGCATACCACAAAACGGAGGAAACAGACTTGTGTTGGAGCGCTACGGTCGAAACGGGGTCCTGTTGATCGGGAGGGGTGTGGCGTACCGCAAAACGGACGAAACGGACTTGTGTTGGAGTGCTATGGTCGAAACGGGGGTCCTGTTCATCGGGAGGGGTGTGGCGTACCGCAAAACGGGACTCCACGGGATACTGTTCATCTCCACCATTGACCCCCTCCAGCCTCCACGAGCTACTGTTCATCCACCGTCGACCTCTTCCAGCCTCCACCTACGACTGTTCATCCACGAGCTCATGTTCATCCAGCCTCCACCGCGCGCTACTCTACCGGCTACTGTTCAACTAGCCCTCTCCACGGGCTCCTGTTCAACCACCCCTCCACGGGCTATTGTTCATCCTTCCCTCCACCGTCTAGTGTTCATCCTGCCCTCCACGGGGTGGTCCTGTTCATCCAGCCCTCCACGGGGTCCTGTTCATCCAGCCCCAACCGGCTCGATCGATCGGTGTCCTGTTCATCCAGAGGCAACACCACGGGGTCCTGTTCATCCACCCCCACCGGGAACTGTTCATCCACCCCCCCGCAATGCTCGCTGTTCATCCAGAGGCGGCATCGATCGGCTTCAGTTAGCAGTAGTAGCGAAGGAATCGCTCGATCAGGTTCAGTTAACAGCCATCGATCGATCGCTCGGGTTCAGTAACGCGTAGCCTGCAGTGCAATCGCTCGGGTTCAGTTAGAGCCCAATGCCTCGCTCGGGTTCAGTTAGAGCCAATGCCTCGCACACACGCACATACGTGTACGAGAGACACGCGCATCGCTCGTCCCCCGACCTCCCACCGTAACCGGGAACTCCCCGAAATCCCCCCCTCGCTTCTACCACGATTTTTTCCGTCATGGACGGCCCAAAGAATGTCATGCAGCTGCGTCTCTGGCCCGCCCAGGACAAAAAGCCCATTTTCTGTCATGATTTTTTGTCATAGAAGTAGGAGCCCACCACATCTATGATGATACCGGGTTTTGTCACAATTATCGTCATAGAAGTGTCATATGTATGACAGAATTTTTTTTCGTTTGGCCCAAAATGTCATGGATGTGTCTTTTTTTTGTAGTGTTGGGGCAAGGGGGTCCTTCATCACGGTGCCCATCTTCTTCGCCGCGCTGCCAAGCCTGGTCATCAGAAAAGGAGGGGGTGTGAACACACGCGCGATCATCGCTGATACGTCTCCAACATATATATAATTTTTGATTGTTTCATGCTATTATATTATCTATCTTGGATGTTTATATGCATTTATATGCTATTTTATATGATTTTTGGGACTAACCTATTAACCTAGAGCCCAGTGCTAGTTTCTGTTTTTTTATTTATTTTTGAGTTTCGCAGAAAAAGAATATCATACGGAGTCCAAACGAGCTAAAAATTTATGATGCTTTTTTATGGACCAGAAGAAGCCCCGAAGCAAAAGAGTTGGGCCAGAAGAGTCCTGAGCCAACCATAAGGTTGGAGGGCGCATCCTACCCCCCGGGCGCGTCCACCGTCCTTGTCGTTGACTCATGGACCCCCCTGACTTGTTCTCGACTCCAAAAATTCCGATCAATACAGAAACCACCAGAAATAAACCTAGATCGGGAGTTCCGCCGCCGCAAGTCTCTGTAGCCACAAAAAACCAATCGGGACCCTGTTTCGACACCCTATCGGAGGGGGGAATCATCACAGGTGGCCATCTTCATCATCCCGGCGCTCTCCATGACGAGGAGGGAGTAGTTCACCCTCGGGGTTGAGGGTATGTACCAGTAGCTATGTGTTTGATCTCTCTCTCTCCCTATCCCTCTCTCTCGTGTGATATGGCACGACTTGATGTACCGCGAGCTTTGCTATTATAGTTGGATCTTATGATGTTTCTCCCCCTCTCCCTTCTTGTAATGGATTGAGTTTTCCCTTTGAAGTTATCTTATCAGATTGAGTCTTTAAGGATTTGAGAACACTTGATGTATGTCTTGCATGTGCTTATCTGTGGTGACAATGGGATATTCACGTGATCTACTTGATGTATGTTTTGGTGATCAACTTGCGGGTTCTGTGACCTTGTGAACTTATGCATAGGGGTTGGCACACGTTTTCGTCTTGAGTCTCCGGTAGAAACTTTGGGGCACTCTTTGAAGTTCTTTGTGTTGGTTTGAATAGATGAATCTGAGATTGTGTGATGCATATCATATAATCAAACCCACAGATACTTATGGTGACATTGGAGTATGTAGGTGACATTAGGGTTTTGGTTGATGTGTATCTTAAGCTATTATTTTAGTACGAACTCTAGGGCTGTTTGTGACACTTATAGGAATAGCCCAATAGATCGATCAGAAAGAATAACTTTGAGGTGGTTTTGTACCCTACAATAATCTCTTCGTTTATTCTCCGCTATTAGTGACTTTGGAGTGACTCTTTGTTGCACGTTGAGGGATTATTATATGATCTAATTATGTTATCATTGTTGAGAGAACTTGTACTAGTGAAAGTATGAACCCTAGGCCTTGTTTATGAGCATCACAATACCGTTTTTGCTCAGTTTTACTACTAGTTACCTTGCTGTTTTTATATTTTCAGATTACAAAAACCTATATCTAATATCCATATTGCACTTGTATCACGATATCTTTGCCGAACTAGTGCACCTATAAAATTTACCATTGTATTGGGTGTGTTGGGGACACAAGAGACTCTTTGTTATTTGGTTGCAGGGTTGTTTGAGAGAGACCATCTTCATCCTACGCCTCCCACGGATTGATAAACTTTAGGTCATCCACTTGAGGGAAATTTGCTACTGTCCTACAAAACTCTATGCTTGGAGGCCCAACACGAGTCTACAAGAAGAAGGTTGTGTAGTAGATATCAAGCTCTTTTCTGGCGCTGTTGCCGGGGAGGTTAGTTCTTGAAGGTATATCTTTAGATCTTGCTATCGAATCTTTTAGTTTGTTGTTTTATCACTAGTTTAGTTTATAAAAGAAAACTACAAAAAAATGGAATTGAGGTTGCCACATATGCTTCATATTTTTAATGTCTTTCGTGAAAATAAGGATTCCGATAATTATGCCAAAGTGTTAGAAGAAGAAGTCTATAAAATGTTTGGCACTTTGAATGATGAGCATGATTGCAATGTTGTTAGTTTGAATTCCTTGAATATCCATGATGCTAATGATATGCAAAGCTACAAGCTTGGGGATGCTATGTTTGATGAAGATGATATTTTTAGTCCCCCAAGTTTTGATGAGCAAATTTATTATGATGAAAGCATGCCTCCTATTTATGATGATTATTGTGATGACATGTATGCTATAAAGAATAATCATAACCATGAAACTTGTCATCTTGATTTTATTTTTCAATCCAATGATAGTTATTTTGTTGAGTTTTCTCCCACTACTATTGATGAGAAGAATTTTGTTTATGTGGAGAGTAGTAAAATTTCTATGCTTATGAATCCTGAAAATAATACTTTATGTGACAGCTATATTGTTGAATTCATTCATGATGCTACTGAAAATTATTATGAGGGATGAATATATGCTTGTAGGAGTTGCAATAATATCAAGTTTCCTGTCTATATGTTGAATGTTTTGAAGTTGCACTTGTTTGCCTTCCTAGGCTAGATGATTCTTGCTCCCATGATTTTTTTGCTCACAAAATCCCTATGCATAGGAAGTGGGTTAGACTTAAATGTGCTTGCCATATGCTTCATGATGCTCCCGTTATGTTTCAATTCTTATCTTTTATGTGAGCATCATTCAAATCATCATGCCTAGTTAAAAGGCATTAAAGAAAAGCGCTTGTTGAGAGACAACCCAATATTTACCCCTACTGTTTTGGTGTGTTCACATGATTATGCTACTGTAGTAATCATGTTTTATAGCTTTTTTTCAATAAAGTGCCAAGTAAGACCTTTGAGATGATCTATGGTGCTAGTTGATTTGATCTTGCTGAAAAAAGAAACTTTTTCGCTCAGGAAAACAATTCTAATTTTTAACAGAAGCGTGATAAAATACTGTTTCTTTTTGCAGAAGATTAATAAACAAATTTCTTAGGTTGTCCTAATTTTTCAAAAAAAATCGAGTTACAAATTACTACAGACTGTTATGTTTTTGATAGATTCTGTTTTCGATGCATAGTTTGCTTGTTTTCTAGTTTCTATGGCTTATATCGATTAATATAAATTGTAGAAATGATAGGTTACAGTAGGAATCATGTGAGAAAAATTATGAATCTTGTCTTGATAGTACCTAAGTGGTGATTTGCTTTATTATACTAACGGAGCTTATGAGTTTCCTGTTAAGTTTTGTGTCGTGAAGTTTTCAAGTTTTGGGTAAAGTTTTGATGGACTACGGAATAAGGAGTGGAAAGAGCCTAAGCTTGGGGATGCCCAAGGCACCCCAAGGTAATATTCAAGGACAACCAAGAGCCTAAGCTTGGGGATGCCCCAAATGGCATCCCCTCTTCCGTCTTCGTTCATCGGTAACCTTAATTGGAGCTATATTTTTATTCACCACATGATATGTGTTTTGCTTGGAGTGTCAATTTATTTTACTAGAATTTTCTTGATGTTATTTATAGTAATGTTTTGCATATTTTAGTTCAATAAAAAGGTCAAGTATAGCCTTTACCATGCTTATTTTGCAAGTCTATACGTTGCTATTTTGAAAACAGAAAGTTTTTTTACCATTGTCTGATTCTTATGGAAAGTTAGAATGTGATAAAATCTTGAAATTTTTACACAATGAGTAACAACAAATTATGTACATTGTGGTAATTTTTCAGAATTTTTGGTGTTAGGGAAGTATGATTCCTCTTGCATTCTTTACAGACTATCCTGTTTAGACAGATTGCTATTATAATTGCATTGTTTGCATATGTTTGCTTGTTTAATGATTCTATTGGAGGATAGGAGTGTTAAATATTCAGAGGCATTTGGTATGCAATGTCAAATTATGTTTTTAGTGATTTTATACAGTAGATAATGATATGGTTTTGCATGGATTTATACTAACTTATCTCACGAGTTCTTGTTCAGTTTTGTGTGGATGAAGTTTTTAAGAATTAGGGAAACCGTGATATGAGAGGAATTAAGGAGACACAAAAGCTCAAGATTGGGGATTCCCAAGGCATCCCTAATTAATATTCCAAGAATTATCAAGCATCTAGGCTTGGGGATGCCCCAGTAGGCATCCCACCTTTCTTCTTCAACAATTATCAGTCAGTTTTGGTTGAGCCTAAGCTTTTGCTTCTTCACATGATATGTGCTATCCTTGCAATGTCATTTTATTTTGTTTTGCTTGATGTTTGAATAAAGTACTTCAGATTTGAAATTTTATTTATGAGAAGGAGTCTTCACATAGTTACATAATTATTCAACTACTCATTGATCTTCACTTATCTCTTTTGGAGTAGTTTGTCATTTCCTCTAGTGCTTCACTTATATATTTTTAGAGAACGGCGGTAGTTCTATTTTGAAGAAATTGATGAACTCTCATGCTTCACTTATATTATTTTGAGAGTCTTTAAACAACATGGTAATTTTCTTTGGTTATAAATTTAGTCATAATATGATAGGCATCCAAGAGGGATATAATAAAACTTTCATATAAAGTGCATTGAATACTATGAGAAGTTTGATTCCTTATAATTGTTTTGAGATATAATTATGGTGATATTAGAGTCATGTAGTGAGTAATTGTGAATTTGAGAAATACTTGTGTTAAACTTTGTGAGTCCCGCAGCATGCACGTATGGTGAACCGTTATGTGATGAAGTGGGAGCATGATTTATTTATTGATTGTCTTCCTTATGAGTGGTGGTCGGGGACGAGCGATGGTCTTTTCCTACCAATTTATACCCCTAGGAGCATGCGCATAGTGCTTGGTTTTTGATGACTTGTAGATTTTTGCAATAAGTATGTGAGTTCTTTATGACTAATGTTGAGTCCATGGATTATACGCACTCTCAACCTTCCACCATTGCTAGCCTCTCTAGTGCCGCACAACTTTCGCCGGTGCCATACACCCACCATATACCTTCCTCAAAACAGCCACCATACCTACCTACTATGGAATTTTCATAGCCATTCCGAGATATATTGCCATGCAACTTCCACTGTTCCGTTTATTATGACACACTTCATCACTGTCATATTGCTTAGCATGATCATGTAGTTGACATCGTATTTGTGGCAAAGCCACCGTTCATAATTTTAATACATGTCACTCTTGATTCATTGCACATCCCGATACACCGCTGGAGGCATTCATATAGAGTCATACTTTGTTCTAAGTATCGAGTTGTAATTCTTGAGTTGCAAGTAAATAAAAGTATGACGATCTTCATTATTCGAGCATTATCCCATGTGAGGAAAGGATGATGGAGACTATGATTCCCCCACAAGTCAGGATGAGACTCTGGACGAAAAAAAGAAGAGGCCAAAAAAGAGAGGGACCAAAAGTGAGAGAGAGAAAAAAAGAAAAGGGGCAATGCTACTATCCTTTTACCACACTTGTGCTTCAAAGTAGCACCGTGATCTTCATGGTAGAGAGTCTCCTATGTTGTCACTTTCATATACTAGTGGGAATTTTTCCTTATAGAACTTGGCTTGGATATTCCAATGATGGGCTTGCTCAAATTTCCCTAGGTCTTTGTGAGCACACGAGTTGGATGCACACACACTTATTTTCTTTTTGAGCTTTCATACACTTATAGCTCTAGTGCATCCGTTGCATGGCAATCCCTACTCACTCACATTGATATCAATTGATGGGCATCTCCATAGCCTGTTGATATGCCTAGTTGATGTGAGACTATCTCCTTCTTTTTGTCTTCTCCACAACCACCTTCTATTCTACCTATAGTGCTATGTCCATGCCTCACGCTCATGTATCGTGTGGAAGTTGAAAAAGTTTGAGAACATCAAAAGTACTCCCTTCGTAAACTAATATGAGGTCGTTTAGATCACTAAGGTAGTTATCTTAACGCTCTTATATTAGTTTACAGAGGGAGTATGAAACAATTGTTGGCTTGTCATCTGGGTTGTGTATGATTTGAATATTTTGTATGATGAAGATGGAGCATAGCCAGACTATATGATTTTGTAGGGATAACTTTCTTTGGCCATGTTATTTTGAGAAGACATGATTGCTTTATTAGTATGCTTGAATTATTATTGTTTTTATGTCAATATTAATCTTTTGTTTTGAATCATACGGATCTGAACATTAATGCCACAATAAAGAAATTACATGGATAAATATGTTAGGTAGCATTGCACATCAAAATTTCTGTTCTTATCATTTACCTACTTGAGGACGAGCATGAATTAAGCTTGGGGATGCTTGATACGTCTCCAACGTATCTATAATTTTTGATTGTTCCATGCTATTGTATTATCTATCTTGGATGTTTTATATGCTATTTTGTATGATTTTGGGGACTAAGCTATTAACCTAGAGCCTAGTGCCAGTTTCAGTTTTCCCCTTGTTTTTGAGTTTCGCAGAAAAGGAATATCAAACGAAGTCCAAACGAGCTGAAAATTTACGGTGATATTTATGGACCAGAAGAAACCCCTGAAGCAAAAGAATTGGGCCAGAAAAGTCCCGAGCCAACCACAAGGTTGGAGTGCGCACCCTACCCCCGGGCACGTCCTCCGTCCTTGTCATTGACTCGTGGACCCCCCCTAACTTGTTCTCGATGCCAAAATTCCAATAAATACAGAAACCCCCAGAAATAAACCTATATCGGGAGTTCCGCCGCCGCAAGCCTCTGTAGCCACAAAAAACCAACCAGGACCCTGTTCTGACACCCTGTCGGAGGGGGGAATCATCACAGGTGTCCATCTTCATCATCCCGACGCTCTCCATGAAGAGGAGGTGGTAGTTCACCCTCGGGGCTGAGGGTATGTACCATTAGCTATGTGTTTGATCTCTCTCTCGCTCTCTCTCCTTCTCTCTCTCTTGTGTTCTTGATATGGCACGATCTTGATGTACCACGAGCTTTGCTATTATAGTTGGATCTTATGATGCTTCTCCCCCTCTACCTTCTTGTAATGGATTGAGTTTTCCCTTTGAAGTTATCTTATCGGATTGAGTCTTTAGGATTTGAGAACACTTGATGTAGGTCTTGCATGTGCTTATCTGTGGTGACAATGGGATATTCACGTGATCTACTTGATGTATGTTTTGGTGATAACGTTGCGGGTTCTGTGACCTTGTGAACTTATGCATAGGGGTGGGCACACGTTTTCATCTTGAGTCTCCGGTAGAAACTTTGGGGCACTCTTTGAAATTCTTTTGGTTGGTTTGAACAGATGAATCTGAGATTGGGTGATGCATATCGTATAGTCAAACCCGCAAATACTTGTATTGACATTGGAGTATCTAGGTGACATTAGTGTTTTGGTTGATGTGTATCTTAAGGTGTTATTTTAGTACGAACTCTAGGGCTGTTTGTGACACTTATAGGAATAGCCCAATAGATCAATCAGAAAGATTAACTTTGAGGTGGTTTCGTACCCTACAATAATTTCTTTGTTTATTCTCCGCTATTAGTGACTTTGGAGTGACTCTTTGTTGCACGTTGAGGTATTGTTATATGATCTAATTATGTTATCACTGTTGAGAGAACTTCACTAGTGAAAGTATGAACCGTAGGCCTTATTTCTAAGCATTGCAATACCGTTTTTTCTCATGCCTACTACTAGTTACCTTGCTGTTTTTATATTGTCAGATTACAAAAACCTATATCTACTATCCATATTGCACTTGTATCACTATCTTTTCGCCGAACTAGTGCACCTATACAATTTACCATGGTATTGGGTGTGTTGGGGACACAAGTGACTCTTTGTTATTTGGTTGCAGGGTTGTTTGAGAGAGACCATCTTCATCCTATGCCTCCCACGGATTGATAAACCTTAGGTCATCCACTTGAGGGAAATTTGCTACTGTCCTACAAAACTCTGCTCTTGGAGGCCCAACACGAGTCTACAAGAAGAAGGTTGCGTAGTAGATATCAATCGCCCAGTCGGAAAGTGAAGGAGGTCGCTTACTCATTTGGCACGACCCACTTCCTCTTATTTTCCTCTTCGGCGGAGGCCAAGGTGCCCCCGCTCTCCTTCGGCGTGGCCTTGGCCGTGCCCTGGGGGCTGGCAGGGTGGTCATCGGTAGGCCTTGACGCGGTGTCGCCACCTGGAAGAGCGAGGGGGTTGGCCTTTGGGGTAATGACCGAAGAGGCCATGTCCGCCCCGGCAGGGGATGCCCGACCCCTTGGCCATTCCGCTGAGGCATGTGGAGCCCCTCGGAGGGGGCACTGCCACGCCCATGCCTGAGGCCGCCCGTCCTGATGCCCGCGTCATCCGAGGGGCAGGCTCTGGCCTCCTATGGACGCAGACGAAGCGCAGGGAGTTCGCAGCCGGAGGCTCGTCGGGGTCGTCGTCATTTTCGAGGTTGCGAAGGAGCTCACTCTGCGATAGGGGGGGGGAACTTCCTCCAGTTCGTTGTCCTTAGTCTCCTCCGAGTCCTCGTCGCCGTAGCTGTCGTTAGAGGATACCGACACGGGGGAGTTGGGGTGCTCGGACGGCTGAAGCCCTAGCTTGTTGAAGGCGGGCATGGCGGCGACCAGTTCCTCCCTATAATCGCGGCGGTACAGCGGGGCGTAGGCCTTGGGGAGGCGCTGTTGAGCAGGGCGGCCAAGGCCCTGTCCAGTTCCTCGCCCATCAGGCTGGCGGGACGAGGCCTTATGTCATCTCTCGCGCCCTGGAACTCCCATAAGGGTTTTGTGTGCGACTGAAGTGGCGCCAGGCGCCGCACCAGGAACTCCTTCATGATCATCACCACGTCAAGAGCTTGGCCTCCATGTCTGAGGCTATCCTCTCCAGGACAGGCTTCGCCCGAGAATCGGTGAGCTTAGCGAAACCCCACTCCAGGAGCCGCTCGGGTAGCTCCGTCGAGAGCTCCAGGAGTGGATTGAGGCCCTTGACATCCAGGAAGACCCAACAGTGCTAGAAGTCCTCCACCTTCTTCCTGGCCTTCAATAGCACATTCCCCTTCTGGACTGCGATGAAGGAAGCGCAAGAGGACCGCTGCGTCCAGTCGTGCAGCCGCAAGCTGAAGTAATGGCGGAAGAGCGCCACTGAAGGCCTCACGCCCACGAAGGCCTCGTAGTAGAAGGCGAAGATGCAAAGGAGGAGGATGCGGTTGGGCTGAAGATGAAGGGGCATGGACGTTGTAGTGACCGAGGACAGTGCAGAAGAACACTAAGAAGGGCGGGACAAGCTCCGCAAAGATATTGTGGAGGAAGAAGGGATAGACCATCTGCGCCAAGGTGCTCCGAGCCCAGATCAAGGTCTCGCCCCATTTGTTTTCAGCGCCCGCCGTCTGCGGGAGCACGGAGCCGAGATCCCCCTCCTTGGCAATGGAGGACACGTCGATCACTGGTGAAGGAGAGGAGGAAGTCGCGACCTAGACTGCGGGCTTTGATTTTCCAGGCGTCATTCATGGAGTCACCAGCGCTGGAGAAGGAGAAGAAAGGGGGCAGAGTTGCGTTTGGATCTGGAGAAGCTTTCGGCTGGAGAAGGGGATCAGGAGCAACGCGAGGGGGGCAATGATGGCCCCGCGGCGCGCGTTAGTCTTTTGTCATCCTGGTCGGTTACCGAGGCGACATGGGAAAGTGGAGGCGTCTACATCCGGTTGTGCACCATGTGTCAAGCCTAGCCCGCAGGCGGTTGGGGACCACGTCTCTTCGCCCTTCGCCTCGAAGCCAGCCCAAGCGCGCCTTGGGCCCGGGTGCTACTGTCAGCATTTTGGGATCGGGGTACCCAGACCTGCCTACCCGCGGCCTGGCGCGTGGCCCCCTTGATGGCCCGGTACGACCCAGCTACAAGACCCCTAGTGCAAGACCCTCGCGAGGGCCGCCGGCCTCGCGAGGCGGGAAACGCCAAGACCTCCCAAGGAGTAGTGCCCCGAGTCTGACTCCTGATACGTCTCCATCGTATCTACTTTTCCAAACACTTTTGACCTTGTTTTCGACTCTAACTTGCATGATTTGAATGGAACTAACCCGAACTGACGCCATTTTCAGCAGAATTGCCATGGTGTTATTTTTGTGCAGAAATAAAAGTTCTCGGAATGACCTGAAACTTCATGGAGAATATTTTTGGAATATATAAAAAATACTGGCAAAAGAATCAACGTCAGGGGCCCCACATCCCTGTCCACGAGGGCGGGGGGCACGCCCACCTCCCTGGGGCGTGCCCCCTATCTCGTGGCCCCCCTGATGCTCCACCGACCTCAACTCCAACTCTATATATTCACGTTCGGGGAGAAAATAATCAAGGGGAAGGATTCATCGCGTTTTATGATACGGAGCCACCGCCAAGCCCTAATCTCTCTCAGGAGGGCTGATCTGGAGTCTGTTCGAGGCTCCGAAGAGGGGAATCTGTCACCGTCGTCATCATCAACCTTCCTCCATCACCAATTTCATGATGCTCACCGTCGTGCGTGAGTAATTCCATCGTAGGCTTGCTGGACGGTGATGAGTTGGATGAGATTTATCGTGTAATCGAGTTAGTTTTGTTAGGGTTTGATCCCTAGTATCCATTATGTTCTGACATTGATGTTGCTATGACTTTGCTATGCTTAATGCTTGTCACTAGGGCCCGAGTGCCATGATTTCAGATCTGAACCTATTATGTTTTCATGAATATATGTGAGTTCTTGATCCTATTTTGCAAGTCAATAGTCACCTACTATGTGTTATGATCTGGTAACCCCGAAGTGACAATAATCGGGACCACTCCCGGTGATGATCGTAGATTGAGGAATTCATGTATTCACTAAGTGTTAATGCTTTGGTCCGGTACTCTATTAAAAGGAGGCCTTAATATCCCTTAGTTTCCAATAGGACCCCGCCATCACGGGAGGGTAGGAAAAAAGATGTCATGCAAGTTCTTTTCCATAAGCACGTATGACTATATTCGGAATACATGCCTACATTACATTGATGAACTGGAGCTAGTTCTGTGTCACCCTATGTTATAATTGTTGCATGAGGAATCGCATCCGACATAATTAGCCATCACTGATCCATTACCTACGAGTTTTTCATATATTGATCTTTGCTTAGTTACTTTTCCGTTGCCACTGAATCACTACAAAACCAATACTTTTACTTTTGCCACTATTACCGTTACTTCCATATTACTTTGCTGCTAAATACTTTGTTGCAGATATTAAGTCTTTCATGTGCGGTTGAATTGACAACTCAACTGTTAATACTTGAGAATATTCTTTGGCTCCCCTTGTGTCGAATCAATAAATTTGGGTTGAATACTCTATCCTCGAAAACTATTGCGATCCCCTATACTTGTGGGTTATCAAGACTATTTTCTGGCACCATTGCCGGGGAGCATAGCTCTATTCTTTGAGTCACTTGGGATTTATATCTGTTGATCACTATGAAGAACTTGAAAGATGAAAGAACCAAGATTTTTCCCTCAACTACGAGGGGAGGTAAAGAACTACCATCTAGCTCTGCACTTGATTCACCTTCTGTTTTGAGTAAACTTGTGACACCTACTCCTGCTATTCATTCTGATATTTCGCATGTTATTGATGATGCCACTTCTGCTTTGCATGATGCTTATGATGAAACTACTTCTATGCTTGATAATACTATGCCACTAGATGAATTTCTTGATGAACAACTTGCTAGGGTTAGAGAGAATGAAATTATTGAAACTGATAATTTTGATGAAAGTGATGATGAAGATTCTCCCCCTAGATATGAATTGCCTGTTATGCCTGAGGGTTATGTTATGGATGAAGAAACTGCTAGAGACTTTTTAGCTTGCAATGATAGATATGATCTTAAGAAACTGTCAGCTAAGCTAAAAGAAAAGTCCTTGAATGCTAGAATGAAATCTGACCCTGCTTTTGCTACTTCACCTATCTGTATTTCAGATAAGGATTATGATTTCTCTATTGATCACGAGTTAATTACTTTGGTTGAATCTGAACCTTTTTATGGCTACGAATCTGAAACTGTTGTGGCACATCTTACTAAATTAAATGATATAGCCACCCTGTTCACTAATGATGATAAAACTCGCTATTACTTTATCCTTAAGTTATTTCCGTTCTCATTAAAGGGTGATGCTAAAACATGGTTTAATTCTCTTGATCCTGGTTGTGTGCGTAGTCCCTAGGATATGATTTATTACTTCTTTGCTAAATATTTCCCCGCTCATAAGAAACAAGCTGCCTTAAGGGAAATATATAATTTTGTGCAAATTGAGGAAGAGGGTCTCCCACAAGCTTGGGGGAGGCTTCTCCGATTACTTAATGATTAGCCTGATCATCCTCTCAAGAAAAATGAAATACTTGATATCTTTTATAATGGACTGACCGATGCTTCCAGAGACCACCTGGATAGTGTGCTGGTTGTGTTTTTAGGGAAAGAACTGTTGATTAAGCTGAATTGCTATTGAATAATATTTTGAGTAATGAAAATGATTGGACACTTCCTGAACCAACTCCTAAGCCAACTCCGAAGAAAAGGGGTATTCTATTTCTCAGTCCTGAAGATATGCAAGAGGCAAATAAATCTATGAAAGAAAAGGGTATTAAAGCTGAAGATGTTAAGAATTTAGCACCTATTGAAGAGATACCTGGTCTTGATAACCCGACACAGGTAGTAAATGTAAATTCTCTCTATAGATTTGATGAAGGTGATATTCCTCGTTATAAGTCTGCTAGCCAATGCTTAGATGAGTTTGATAATTTTATTATTAAACAAGAAAACTTCAATGCTTATGTTGGTAGACAATTGAAACGTAATGCTTATATGATTGAACACTTGAGTGATTATATGTCTAGAGTTAAAGGTGAACTTAAACTTATTAGTAAACATGCTTCTATGGTTACCACTCAAGTAGAACAGGTACTTAAAGCTCAGGATGATTTGCTCAATGAATTAAATAATAAGAAAAATGAAAATGTTGTTAGAGTTCTGACTAGAGGGGGTAAAATGACTAAGGAACCTTTGTATCCTGAGGGCCACCCTAAGAGAATTGAGCAAGATTCTCAGAGAACTAATGTCGATGCACCTAGTTCTTGTAAGAAGAAGAAAAAGAAAAATGATAGGACTTTGCATGCTTCTAGTGAACCTGTTGTTGACACACCTGAGAATCCCAATGATATTTCTATTTCTGATGCTGAAACACAATATGGTAATGAACATGAATCTAGTGATAATGTTAATGATGATGTTCATGTTTATGCTCAACCAATGCCAATGATTTAGAGATTGAACCTGCTGTTGCTCTTGATAACCCACAATCAAAGAATCAACGTTATGATAAGAGAGACTTTATTGCTGGGAAGCACGGTAAAGAAAGGGAACCATGGGTTCAAAAACCCATGCTTTTCTTCCTAAATCATCCAAGAAAAAGGACGACGAGGATTTTGAGCACTTTGCTGTAATGATTACACCTATCTTTTTGCGTATGCGTTTGACTAATATGCTTAAAATGAATCCTTATGCTAAGTACATGAAAGATATTGTCACAAATAAAATAAAGATACCGGAAGCTGAAATTTCCACCATGCTTGCTAATTATATTTTTAAGGGTGGAATACCAAAGAAACTAGGAGATCCCGGCGTACCAACTATACCATGCTCCATTAAAAGAAACTATGTTAAAACTGGTTTATGTGATCTTGGAGCCGGTGTTAGTGTTATGCCTCTCTATTTATATCGTAGACTTGATTTGAATAAGTTGACACCTACTGAAATATCTTTGCAAATGGCTGATAAATCAACTGCTATACCTGTCGGTATTTGTGAGGATGTGCCCGTTGTGGTTGCAATCATTACTATTTTAACGGACTTTGTTATTCTTGATATTCCAGAGGATGATAGTATGTCTATTATTCTTGGTAGAGCCTTTTTGAATACTGCAGGGGCTGTTATTGATTGCAACAAAGGAAATGTCACTTTTCATGTTAATGGTAATGAGCATATGGTACACTTTCTGAGGAAACAACCTCAAGTCCATAGTATTAATTCTATTGGAAAAACTTCAACGATTACTATTGGAGGTTTTGAATTTCCTATTCCTACTATCAAGAAGAAATATGATATTCTTATTGTTGGGGACATGCATATCCCCGTTGAGGTAACTTAGTGTTATTCAAAAATTCTCCGGTTTCATGTTATTTCAAAAGAGTTTGTTAACAAGACTTGATCAACCTTGTTGATGGATTCCTTTTGATGAGCATGAGATTGATGAAGTTAGAAAGCACAACTCTCTCTACCCTCCTTTTACTTTCTGTTATTTAGATTAAATAAAGCAAAAATAGTATTTTTTATTAGTTTTTTGAATTATCCTTGCAATAAAAAATACCCCAAAAATAAAAGTTCTCCAAATGTCCTAAGAATTTTATATGATTTTTCTAGAATATTTAAGAATATTTGGCACTGAGAACACACCTGGGGGACCCACCACCTGGCCACGAGGGTCCAGGGCACGCCCACCCACTTGTGGATCCCACGTGGGCCCCCTCTACTTATTCTTGCACCCATGCACTTCGGCTTCCTCCAGAAAAAAATCATCCTCCAGCTCAAACCCGAGTTCTAGCTCATCTTGCTGCCATTTTTGATCTCCTAGCTCAAAGCTCCATTCACAAAACTGCTTTGGGAGATTGTTCTTCGGTATGTGACTCCGCCAATGGTCCAATTAGTTTTTGTTCTAGTGCTTTATTTATTGCAAATTTTTGCTGCTTAGGTGACCCTGTTCTTGAGCTTGCATGTCAAATTTATGTGGTCAAAAGTAGTTTTAATGCATGATATGGTCTCTAGGCACTTGTAGGAGTAGTTGCTATCAATCTTGTTAAGTTTGATTCACTTTTCTTTGGAGTCACTAAAAATTTCAGAAATTTTTCAGAGAAAGAAAATGATGAAGAGATTGTTGAGGGGCTCTTCAAGCTGAAGCTCGAAGGATAAGCAAAGTGAAGAGAATAAGAAGCCCAAATATAATCTCCCTCGCACTACGGAGGTTCGGCCGTGCAAATGGCCTTGTGATGAGTTCTTGAGAGCAGCTGGGATTTATGAAGACTTCTATTATTTGGCTGAGAATGCAGGCCTCATTTACTTCCTCTACGACTAGCGCGAATAGTATCTCCTCCTCACTAATATTTTCATGCAAAATTTTCACTTTCATGCTAAGAAATCACCATCTTCGGTGGAATTTCACTTATATGATGAGGTTAAGGAGATGTCACTATATGATTTTTGCCGGGTCTGTGAGATACCCTTTGAGGGCAGCATAGAGGAACCACATCGTAATGATGTGGAGGGGTTTATTGATACAATTGATGTAGGGGAAACGAGGAAAGTTTCCAATGCAAGAATTACTAGCATACATTTTCCTGTTCTACATTACTTTGCAGTATGTGCTAGTAGATGCTTAATTGGTCATGGAAATAGTGGAAATCTCAGTGCCCCTGATATTGTTATTTTGCGCCATGCTTTGTTTCATGATACCACTTTTATTTTAGGCGCTATTGTTGCTAAACGGTTAAATCTAAACCATACAAAGGGCCCCATCTTTTGAGGCATCTTTGCTTACGCCTTGCTGCACACTTTAGGATACCTACAAGGCACTATGAGAAAGAGGAAAAGTTGCTGCCCCCTATTTTTCTAGATTATAAGAGTACGGTAGCACATGATTTTATTGTTAAGGATAAGAAGAAGGTGCTTAAGTGTAGATTGATTTTTGATAAAAACTACTATGAAATTATTACCTTGCCTATGCCCTCTTTGTTTAACATATTTTCAGGCATGTACCTCATTTTGCCGGAGGCCGTTCATGCGTACTGGAGCCGGACACCAGCTCTAGAGCCTGAGCTGGAGCCACCCCTTGACCCTTATCGACAGTCTGTTTATCAGTGGGATCCGGAGGAGATCGCCAACCAGTGGCACCCAGAGGACACTCCTCCATAGACCGGAGAGGGCAACTTTGTGCCATGGCCCTAGACCAACTGAGGCCAAAAGCCTAAGATTGGGGGAGTACGTATTTCGCACCGACATTACATTCATGTTCACACACTCATTCCAGTTGTCGGTGCTCATACTTTTTCATTGTACTATCCATGCTAGTTTAAATTTCTTTTTAAGCCTTCTTCTTGTGTGTTTGAAAAACCTTAAGAAAAACCAACAAAATTAGTTGTAGCTTTTAGCTAGTTTACTTTCCATGCTTGTAGTAGTAATAACTAAAAGAAAACCCAAAAAGATTTCTCATTCTTCTTTTGCTTGTTGGGAGCTTTCCCGTGTAAATAGTTTTATTTCCTTTATTTTCTTTGGGGGTCGAGAGGAGAAGACCATAATGAAAATGTTGAGTGGCTCTCATATGCATAATTGTTGATCTAACCAAGAGCCCATATTACCTTGTCTTCTCCTGTATATTGAATGCTTGCAGATTCTAGCTTAGTCCAATGCACATGCACTATTATTATTATCCACGCCGTTCGGTCGTCCAAGTGAAAGGCAATAATGACGATATATGATGAACTGATTGAGATGAGAAAAGCTGATATGAACTCGACCTATCTTATTTTTGTAAATATGATTAGTTGATCGTTCCTGATTCAGCCTATTATGAATGAAACATGTTTGCAATGACAATTAGAGATTATAGTTGCTCATGCCATGCTTAATTAGCCAGGAGTTTATAATGGTTTACCTTGCATGCCAACATGCTATTAAAATAGTTGTGATGTGGTATGATAGGGTGGTATCCTCCTTTGAATGATTCGAGTGGCTTGACTTGGCACATGTTCACGCATGTAGTTGAAACAAAATCAACATAGCCTCCACGATATTTATGTTCATGGTGAATTATATCCTACTCATGCTTGCACTCAGTGTTGATTAATTTTAATGCATGTTCATGACTGTTGTCGCTCTCTAGCTGGTCGCTTCCCAGTCTCTTTCTAGCCTTCACTTGTACTAAGCGGGAATACTACTTGTGCTTCTACTTCCATAAACCCCAAAAGTTAATTCCATATGAGTCCACCATACCTCCTATATGCGGTATCTACCTGTCGTTACAAGTAAATTTGTATGTGCCAAACTCTAAACCTTCAAATGAAATTCTGTTTTGTATGCTCGAATAGCTCATGTATCAACTAGGGCTGTCTATATCTTCCATGCTAGGTGGGTTATTCTCAAGAGGAGTGGACTCCGCTCCTAATTCATGAGAACATGGCTAGTAACCGGGACGCCCAGTCCCATGCTGAAATTAAAATAATTATAAATAGAACTCCCCTAGGATTGTTGTTAGTTGGAGGCACCCTTTGTTTTGGACAAGCCATGGATTGATGTTTGTTGGTGGTAGGGGGAGTATAAACTTTACCATTCTGTTTGGGAACCGTCTATAATGTGTGTAGCATGGAAGATATCGAGATCTCTCAATTGTTATGTTGACAATGAAAGTATACCACTCAAAATATTAATTATCTCTATTTCAAAATCGAGCTCTGGCACCTCTACAAATCCCTACTTCCCTCTGAGAAGGGCATATCTATTTACTTTTATGTTGAGTCATCATCCTCTTATTAAAAAGCACTAGTTGGAGAGCACCGCTGTCATTTGTATGCATTACTATTAGTTTACATTGAGTATGACTGTGACTGGATCTCTTTTACCATGAATTAGAATGTTTAGTCAGTCCTTGAACTTCAAAGGTGCTCTGCATTTATGTTTTGCGGTCTCAGAAAGGGCTAGCGAGATACCATCTTGTTATATCATATTATGATTGTTTTGAGAAAGTGTTGTCATCCGAGATTTACTATTATTCCTCGCTAGTTGATTATGCCATTGATATGAGTAAACATGAGACCTAAATGTTATTGTGAATATGGTTAGTTCATAATCTCTGCTGAAAACTTGAATGCTCGCTTTACATATTTACAACAACTAGATCAAACAGAGTTTGCAAAAGTTTTTCTCTATCACTTTCAATTTGTCAATTGGATTGCTTGAGGACAAGCAAACATTTAAGCTTAGGGGAGATGATACGTCTCCATCGCATCTGTTGGATTTTGGGTTCCGGCAAAACCCTTGAGGTTCGAACACTGAGGTGCGCACGAAGATCTCTCCTCCCTCTATCTCACGCCCTCACCGCAATCTCAAGGCTCAGCGTGTCGAACTCGCAAAACAAAGGGACACAAGATTTATACAGGTTCGGGCCACCAATGTGGTGTAATACCCTACTCTAGTGTGGTGTGGTGGATTGCCTCTTGAGCTTAGGATGAACAGTTACAAGGGAAGAACAACCTCCTGAGGAGAGGTGCTCTTGTGCTTGGTGGCCTTGGTGGAATGGATCCGGTCCCAGATGATCTCTCTTTTCCCCTACAGTGGTGGCTAGTCTTATATATAGAGGCTCGGGTCCTCTTCCCAAATATTAGGCGGGAAGGGATCCCACAACGACCAATTTGAAGGGGAACAACTACTACAATCTATCCTGATAAAAGATGGTCTTCGCCTGCCAAAGGCTCTGGTGGTGACGCTGTCCTGGGCTCCACAGTGACCTCCGTCCTGCCATCCTGCTGGTCTTGGTCTCGTTGCACCGATATGGAAACCTTTGCCTGCTGCCTCGGGACTCCTCGCCTACGCTTGCCTCTTTAGCACCAAAGAGGAAACAAGGACACTGTGCGCACTGGCGCCCGCCTGGCCTTGGTCGTCATGGCTTGCGTCACAGGAACCTCGCGAGGTGTCCCTTGCCTTGATCTCTCCGTCCCTCGCGAGCCAGCCTGGTGAGGCCACCCTCGAGGAGGTCTTGCGTTGCCTGCCTCACGAGGCTCGACCCCTCGTGAAGGTCTTCAGTGTTTGCTGGTGAAGATGGGCCATATGGGGCCGCTAACGGAGCCACACCGCAGGCCGCAGGCAGGCAAGTCTGGGGGCCCCCATTTCCAAGACGCCGACAGTAGCCCCCGGGCCCAAGGCACACTCGGACTTGGCTTCGAGGCGATGCCAAAGGGCAAGTGCGGAGCGCCGCAGGCCCCAACAGCCTGCGGCCTAGGTCGATGTGTGGCGATTGACGGGACGTTGGCGGCCGCGCTTCCCCATGCAGCCTTGATATCCGCCTAGCTTGGCGGCCATCGTGACTTACACAGTTATTCCCTCGTTGCTGGTGACACGCTTCTCCAATTCTTCCGCCTTCCAAAACAACAGCCTCCTCTCCCAACTTGACCTGAGCTCGGCCCTCCCCGTCGTCATGGTGCCGAGCCGAACCGAGAAGTGGAAGAAGAAGTCCCAGTCTTCGGTCGTGCCACCTCCGGGCATTGAATCCACCGTTGGTTGATCGTTGGTGCTCAACTAGGAAGCCATGGACAAGGTCTGCCCTGCGCTCGCCACCGGCTTCAATGAATGGGGGAAGATGGTTGCCTGGCCTCCATCCCGCGCCTCTGTTGATAGGACAACAACCGAGGTCCAATTCTCCATTGACGCCTTGTGGGCTGGCCTGGTTCCTCCCTTTTCCACCTTCTTCAACGCCGTGCTTTCCCACTATCAGATCCATATGCTGCACCTAGATGCCCAATCCATTTCCCTTCTTGCCGTTTTCGCCTTCGTCTGCGAGGCCATGGTGGGCATTTCTCCTTCGGTGGCCCTACTGCATCATTTCTTCTCGCTGGACCTGACCGATCATCGACAATGCTCGAGATGCCTGAGCTTCCAGGCCATGGCTGCAACGGCAGGCTCGGGGATTGACTTTGAGCTCCTACCATCTGCGAGCGAGTTTTGGACATGGTGGGTGTTCGTGGACATCGGTGTGCTCAGCCCCCTGCTCTTGCCCCCTTTGGTGCCCGCCATTCCCAGCTCCGACTGGGGCCATGAGAAGCTCGCGGACCCCCGCCTTGCCTTTATCTGGCTCCAGTTGAAGAGGCTGAAATATCTTGGCGTGACTGCGCCCATGGTGATGAAGGAGTTCCTCCGACGCTATGTCGCCCCACTCCAGCGCCATTCCTGGCCGATGTGGGCCCTGTCCAGCGGCCAGGATCACATGAGGCTTCAAGAGTCGGGGCTTCCACTCGAGGCACGAAGAACGGTGCTCGAGGTCCTTACGGGCGACCCCTCGCCAGCCAATATGCCGCAAGAGGGCTGTCTTCTATACTTCTGCTCGAACAAGGTGGAGTTCGCGGGGCAGATGCCCCCCTTCAATGAATGGGGGCTGCGTCCAGTCACCCTTGAAGGGCCCTGTGAGAACCTTGTCTCCGTGGTTCCCCTTCCTGCCGCCAGCGCCGAACTTACCCCAAGAGTGGATACAGGGGGCGAGCTCCGCTGGAGGCCGGAGGCGTGGGTGCTGAGGGGCCGGCACCGCTCGAGGCTCTCGAGGTGCCACCCTCGGGAGCCCGCGACTCTTGCCCTGGGGTGATAGCTGAGGGGGAGACGCAATCCGCTGCTCCTGGGGCCGAAGCATCCGAGGTCTCAGCTGGTTGTCATGAGGCGGAGCCAGTGGGCTCCCCTCAGCCCAGCACTCCCGAGGTCGTCTCCTCAGGTACTCCACCAGCCCCGCCCTGTGCTGGTGGCAGCATCCAAGGCTTCGGCAGGCTCCGTCTAGACTTCAATGCGCTCTGCAAGAGGAAAGGGTCTCCAAGCTGCAGCAGTGATGCCTTCCGACTGTTGAAGCAGAGGAAGTATATCGCCATAGACGAGTGAGTACCTTGTCTTGGTAATTTCTCGAGTGCTGCTTCTCCTCCTGACTGTGGCTCCTCAGGGTCCCTTTGTTAAGGCGGCAAAGTCTCCCGAGAAGCAACCTTCTCCTGCCTTGAATTCCCTGCTGGCCTTGAGCACCCCAAGCCAGCATGTCGCACCCGGCGCGAGGTCGTCCGGAGAGGCAAACATGCTAGCCTAGCGCCTGGAGCCCGCGCCTTTGCGTCTCTCCTTCGTGGCCCTGCCTGGGGTGTGGCAAGTGTGCCAAGGGCTCCTCCTCTGGTTGTGGATGGCGGATGGATGACCTTGATCCTGGGTTCTTCTTCGAGCATCGGGCCTCAACCCATCTAGGCCCCTGCTGAAGCCCGGTTGGCATCTCGGGAGGCGCAAGCCCCCAGCCCCCTGCTGAAAGGGGGTGAACCACTTTGGATCCCGTCGGCCACCGCCGCTGCGGGGGACGGACCCGGTTGCACGCTTAATTTTGTGCATGAGTGGAGTGTCATCCGTCACGAGTTCTTTCAGGAGGCAATGGGCGCGATGAGCCAGCTCGGCGAAGAACTCGCGGACGTCGATGCTCGCCTTGAAGCCGAGGGCCTCCGGCTAGTGATGGAGTGACATCAACTGAAGGTGGCTATCAACCTCGGGTGCCTCCAGCGCGAGCACGTCAATGCGAAGGCCGGGGCATCCCTGGAAACCTCGCGAGAGGCTAGCACCGGGCCTTGGAGGAGGCTAGGGAGGCGGACAATCGCCGCGCAGATGCCGAGGAGCGCAGGCGGGAGCTCCAGGCCTTGAACGCCTCCCTGGAGCAGCAGGTGGAGGCGCGTAGAGTTGCCCTGGCGTCGATGAAGGGCGCTCCGTCCGACGAGGAGGAGATCTTGAGGCGCGAGGAAGCGCTATTGCTGGAGGCCACAGAGCGCAGCCTTGAGCTTGAGCGGTTGGAGACGAGGGAGCGCCGAGTCGCACAAGCAGAGGATGCTGTCGGTGCACGTGAGGCCAGGGCCCAGGAGGAGGTCGACCGCAGGGTGGCTGAGGCTCGCGCGGATCTTGCTGGCAGGTATGACCCGGAGCTCGTGGAAGCCGAAGGTGTGGGTAGGACCGCTGCCCTCAGGTCAGGGCTAGCTGAGGCGGAACAGCGCGAGAAAGCCGCCGCAGCCGCCCTGATCTCGGTGCAGGACGAGCTGGCCTCCGCCCGTGCTGAGCTGCTCTCTCTTCAATAGTGGGTTGTCAGCGCCGAGTCCTTCGCACAACAAAGCAGGGAGGAGGCACTTCGCCGGCAGACGCTACTACGCGAGCACTCTCCCATGCTTTGGGACCTCAGGACAAAGGCCAACCAGGCGCTTGGTACCATCTGCGATGAGCATGCCCCTCATCCCCACGCCGAGGATTACGCCAGCCATCTTCGCTTCTTCACTGATGTTGTGACGCGCCTGGAGAGCCACCTGAGAGGGCTCGCGAGCTTGTGGACAAAATGAGCCGAGGCCTTCTCGGGCGCGCATTCTCCCGTGTCTTCAGCCATCTCCTGAACTCCAATTCTGACTTTGATTTTGCCGCCGCCATTGCCCCAGTGCCCGCGGTCATCCGGGGCAACCTCGCGCACTGGGTGGACGACAATGTGGACGCTCTAGTTAGGGCTTTTTCTTCTGATGACGAGGCAGTGGTGGTCACGGTGGATGAGGGCGATGTGGTTGATGGCGGCATGGCTGATGGCGGTGTGGCTAATGGCGATGGAGACATCGATGACGATGGTGCCAACAGCCTGTCTGGAAGCGATTCGAGGGATGAGGCGAGTGATATGTCCGGCTGAGCCCTCGCTCCTTTATTTTGAACCTACATGTAAAAGCTTGGGTTCGGCCCCTCATGATGTAAGAGCATTTTGAAGAGGGGAGGCCACTCATGTAAATAGACTACCACTTCATTCCTTAGGCTAGGCTTAAAGCGTGCTTTTGGGTGCTCATGACTTCCCTTGCGGGCTTGATGCCGTAACTTACTTTGCTTTAGCCGGGCTTCAAACTGGTTTGGCGGTTGTGGACGTGCATTCCTTCTGAGAGGAGCCCCTCACGAGCTCACGAGGTTTTGGTTTCCTGAGAGGTCCGTCGGTCCACCTGAGAGGGTCTCGCGAGAAGCGAGCGCCAGTAACAACAAGGTGTGCGCACAGTGCGCGTACGCCGCTGCCAGCCCCCGCTCGCGAGGTGCTCGGAAGGGGGGGGGGGAGGTAGCGGACGCGAACCTCAAACAAAACACGAATCCAGAAACTCACGAAATCAATACGAACGAGAAAGGATGCCCCCACGATTGCCAATGGAAATGCAACTTCAAATTCAAGATCAAAAGCTACGAGTCTGAGCTATAGAAAAGAGGTAAAAAGCAAATGGCCGCGTCCGGCACCTAGCTAGTCTTCTTGTCTTCGAGTATTCTCACCAGCGCGGAGCTAAGTGCTTTCACAGGCCATGAGCATAGTCATTGGGGGACAGTGTCGACGGCCAGTGCGGAGCATGGTGCTTCCACTAGGACGTGGGCGGGAGCCCCCGAGGCCCGAGGGCGGCACTCCGGAGACTCTGGGGCGTGTACAGCCCCACTCAATATTACGTGAGAGTTTCATGAGCGGAGACCTTCACACGCGTGAGCCTTGCTTCATATCGCCAGGCGAGGGCCCCGCCTTGCGCCGCCCTCGACCACCGTTGGGGCGTCCGGAAACCAGGACGATGCTAAGGGGCAAAGGGGACGCTAGCGGCGCCCTCGGCGACCATGGGCCCTCTGCTGGGGGAAGGCTCACTAGTGCCTCCCCGGCAGAGGACCTACCTCCAGGCGACACCTTTCTCCATACGATGCGGGGAGGGGCCTTGCTCCCAGCCCCTCCCCTGCAGCCCCCAATGCGCTTCCCTTGGTGGAAGGGGGCCCGCCGTGCTGGGCCGTCGTCCACCGCTGCAACCTGATTCACTTGCGACCCATGGTTAGCATAAGCCTGCTCCTAAGAGATTAGTGGTACCCTATAGCTGTTGTCGCCGGCGTGGTCGGCGAGGCTCCCGGGTGGCTCTTCGAAGGCCTCAGCTTCCAGCGTCTCCTCTTCCCAACCCGGCTCGAGGAACGAACCAGGGTCATATTCCGGTGTGTACTCCTGGTCCATCATGCGGGGCACATAGGCCTCCAGGGCCTTCACCCCGGAAACCTCTCTGAGGTGTCCCACACTCCATGTCGCTTGGCTCGGCATGCTAGGATGGTTGGGCGGCATCCCGCCGGGACTGTGGGTGGCGATGCTTATGCCTGCGCCCATTAGGGGAGGCACATGTGTGGTTGGGTGTCCGGCGCCGCTGGTTGCGTCGATGCCGATGAAACCTCCTGGTGCGCCCGGGGGTGCGCGGGCGTGACGAGGCCCACCATGCGATCCGGCCGCAGCCTGAGGCGTAAGCAAGGAGCAGAAAGGAGGCGTACCCCTGGCTGCGATGTCCAACAACTCGGCGACATGCTCCAGCAATGCATCCCGGCCGCTCTCCATCAGTCGGCATCGCTGCAGCTCCCGCGCCACTGTGAGCGCGGCCCTCATGTTCGCTTGTTCCCGTCGGGAGTGCAACGCCGTCGCCGCGGCGTAGCTTGAGGCCCTTGCAGCGGCCCACGTGCGCCGCATGGTAAGGATGGAAGGTGTCGGACCATGCCGCCCGTGCCCCGCTGTGTTTGGCGGTGCGCGCGCCACCTGGAGCGCGGATTTGAGGTCTTCTTGGGCGGTCGCCGCCGCCCGGGTTGGCTAGGCTGCCTAGTGATCGGCATCGGCCCTCGGGTCACCGGACATCGGCGCTGCAGAGTGTTGGTGGGTCTGCTGATGGAAGAGAGGCTTTGGCGCACCCCTATCTGGCGTGCCAAATGTCAGATTTCGGGTTCCGGCAAAACCCTTGAGGTTCGAACACTGGGGGTGCACACGAAGATCTCTCCTCCCTCTAGCTCATGCCCTCACCGCAATCTCAAGGCTCAATGCGTCGAACTCACAGAACAAAGGGACACAAGATTTATACTGGTTCGGGCCATCGATGTGGTGTAATACCCTACTCCAGTGTTGTGTGGTGGATTGCCTCTTGAGCTAAGGATGAACAATTACAAGGGAAGAACAGCCTCCTGAGGAGAGGTGCTCTTTTGCTTAGTGAGTTTGCGTGGTGGCCTTGGTGGAATGGATCCGGTCCCACATGATCTCTTTTTTCCCTACGGTGGTGGCTAGTCCTATATATAGAGGCTCGGGTCCTCTTCCCAAATATTAGGCGGGAAGGGATCCCACAACGGCCAATTTGAAGGGGGGTAACTAGTACAAGGTATCCTGACAAAAGATGGTCTTCTCCTGCCAAAGGCTCTGGTGGTGACGCCATCCTGGGCTCCACGATGACCTCCGTCCTGCCGTCCTACTAGTGTTGGTCTCGTTGCACCGATATGGAAACCTTTGCCTGCTGCCTCGGGAATCCTCGCCTGCGCTTACCTCTTTAGCACCAAAGAGGAAAGGAGGACACCACGCACGCTGGCGCCCGGCTGGCCTTGGTCGTCATGGCTTGCGTCACAGGAACCTCGCGAGGTGTCCCTTGCCTTGATCTCTCCGCCCCTCGCGAGCCAGCCTGGTGGGGCCACCCCCGAGGAGGTCTTGCATTGCCCACCTTGTCAGGCTCGGCCCCTCGCGAAGGTCTTGAGTGTTTGCTGGTGAAGATGGGCCATACGGGGCCGCTGACGGAGCCACGCTGCGGGCCGCATGCAAGTAAGTCTTTCAGGCGCGCCCCTTGTCTCGTGGCCCCCCTGATGCTCCACCGACCTCAACTCCAACTCTTTATATTCACGTTCGGGGAGAAAAAAATCAGAGAGAAGGATTCATCATGTTTTACGATATGGAGCCGCTGCCAAGCCCTAATCTCTCTCAGTAGGGCTGATCTGGAGTCCGTTCGGGGCTCCGGAGAGGGAATCCGTCACCGTCGTCATCATCAACCTTCCTTCATCACCAATTTCATGATGCTCACCGCCGTGTATGAGTAATTCCATCGTAGGCTTGCCGGACGGTGATGGGTTGGATGAGATTTATCATGTAATCGAGTTAGTTTTGTTAGGGTTTGATCCCTAGTATCCATTATGTTCCGAGATTGATGTTGCTATGACTTTGCTATGCTTAATGCTTGTCACTAGGGCCCGAGTGCCATGATTTTAGATTTGAACCTATTATGTTTTCATGAATATATGTGAGTTCTTGATCCTATTTTGCAAGTCAATAGTCACCTATTATGTGTTATGATCCGGTAACCCCGAAGTGACAATAATTGGGACCACTCCTGGTGATGACCGTAGTTTGAGGAGTTCATGTATTCACTAAGTGTTAATGCTTTGGTCCGGTACTCTATTAAAACAAGGCCTTAATATCCCTTAGTTTCTAATAGGACCCCGCTGCCATGAGAGGGTAGGACAAAAGATGTCATGCAAGTTCTTTTCCATAAGCACGTATGACTATATTCGGAATACATGCCTACATTACATTGATGAACTGGAGCTAGTTCTGTGTCACCCTATGTTATAACTGTTGCATGAGGAATCACATCCGACATAATTATCCATCACCGATCCATTGCCTACGAGCTTTTCATATATTGATCTTTGCTTATTTACTTTTCTGTTGCCACTGTTACAATCACTCCAAAACCAATACTGTTACTTGTGCTACGTTTATCGTTACTTCCATATTACTTTGCTACTAAATACTTTGCTGCAGATATTAAGTCTTTCATGAATTGACAACTCAACTGTTAATACTTGAGAATATTCTTTGGCTCCCCTAGTGTCGAATCAATAAATTTGGGTTGAATACTCTACCCTCGAAAACTGTTGCGATCCCCTATACTTGTGGGTTATCACCTCCTGAGGAGCGGATACTTCTATGTAGGTACCCAGCCTCACGAGGCCCTCGATGACGTGAGCCATGACGACCATGGCCAGGCGGGCGCCAGCGGGTGTAGAGGAGGACCATTTCCTCTTTGGTGCTAAGGAGGCAAGGACCAGTGCGAGTTCCCAAGGGATCCTCCCAAAGGTTTCCATTCCGGTGCAACAAGACCAAGACCACGAGCTCGGCAGGACGGACGTCATCGCGGAGCCTACCTCTGTGTCGCGACTAGAAGTTTTGCAGGTGAAGACCACCTTTCGTCAGGATAAGATGTACTTCTTGTCCCCTTTCAAATTGGTCGTTGTGGAATTACTTCCCACCTAACCTATGAGGGAAGAGGACCAATTCCACTATAATTATAGGCTAGTCTCCACTTTAGAGAGGGGTCGACCGATTCTCATCCCCTGAGCCCTCATGAGGCAGCTCATCCACTATACTAGTTCATCCTCAAACCTCCTCGCGAGGCTAATCCACCACAAAGCAGGAGTACGGTATTACACCGCAAGGTGGCCCGAACCTCGGTAAATCTCCGTGGTCATCTTCTTCCCCGCTCACATGAACTCGACGAGGCCAAGCCATGAGGTGACGAGCTTGAGATTAGAGCTTGGGTAGATCTTCGCACACACCCCAGAGTTTGAACCTTGTAGGGTCCGCGGAGCCTCGATTCCGACAATATTTCCTCAAGTTCTATCGACCACCGATAAAACTCTACGCACACTTTAATGTTTGCTTTACCTAGAACAAGAAAAAAATCTCTCCTCCACCTAGCCTTTCTTCCACCTAGCACCGGTGGCCACTCCGACCCAGGCGGCCACCCCTCCTCCCTACCGGTGGCCACTCTGGCCCTGATAGCCACTCATCACATTCAAGATTGCGCCATATGCACTCAACTTTGATCGCGGCAAGAAGTTTCAAGCGGATATGAGGTCCAAGTTTGGTCACCCGGTGGTTTTTTCCCCGGGCTTCTATCAAAAGGAATTCACATTGGTGGTATCTTTCTCTAGAGCATCTTTCAAACTTGATGCACACACGGTTAGTGTTTCTCTCCTTGCTATGTTTGGTTATATTAAGAATCGGTGGGGCTGAGTTTGACTTTTGGTTTAGATCATATGTGGATGTGAGAAAGTAGTTGAGGGTTTTGGAGCATATCACTAAGCATTTTGAGCAAGAACCTTATTAAGCAACACCTCATCCCTCCTTGATAGTATTGGCTTTTCCTATAGACTCAATGTGATCTTGGATCACTAAAATGGAAAATGTAGAGTCTTGAGCTTTGAGCTTGAGCCAATCCTTTGTCCTTAGCATTTTGAGGGGTCCACTTTTCTCATCCATGCCATGCCAATCATTGAGATTTCCTGAGATATTAATCTTGAAATAGCATTAGCTCAATGAGCTATATGTTGTTAGGAATTACCAAAACCACCTAGGGATAGTTGCACTTTCAATCTCCCCCTTTTTGGTAATTGATGACAACATATAGATCAAAGCTTCGACAAATGATAATAAGAGTGAAAAACTTTGTCGCTTTGAGAAGTATGTGAAAAGCAAGAGCTCCCCCCGAATTTGTGCAAAGTTTAAGATTTGCTTTGGACTGCAAATGCACAAAGAGTTGGGATCATGGGTTACTCTTCCATGTCACATATATCTTGGTGGAGCGCTCAAAATGATAATAATTAAAATACATGCACTCATCACCAAGAAAAGTGAGTGATCATATGGATATAAAAGGATAATGCCATCCAACAAGCATAAAGGTAGTATATGATCAAACACATGATAATCCAAGTATCACACACAAGCATAAAGTATCTCAAACAAGCAGATAATAAAGTTCAACAACCAAGGAGAAACGCAAGAGAGAACAAAAGCAACACTCTCTCTCGAAGCCTATGATCTATACATTTTCTCCCCCTTTGGCAACAAGTTACCAAAAAGTTCATAAAAATGCATAGTGCTAAATCGTCACTCAGGCTTGGTCTTCAGGTGGTGGTGTAGACAGAACTCCAAGGACGAAGGCGTCAGTCGATGTAGATGGAGCTAGTGGAGTAGGTGCTGGAGCTGGTGGCACTGAAGCTGTAGCTGGTGCAGATGAAGTTGCTCTGGTGTCTGTGACAGGCATATCAGCAGACCTCTGACCTCTGGGCACTCTAGCAAAAGCATCAGTGGTAGACTTGCCCTTCTTCTCCTGCACTTCATCCTAAAGTTGCTCAACGACTGACTGGATCTCAGTGACCTTCACATCTAAGTCATAGGACTTCTGCTCCACGATCCTCTCCAAGCTCTCCTGGTTTTGAGTCAGGGTAGCCAATCCCTTCTCAATCCTCAGAGTGGAGGCAATCAAGTAGCCAAGATGATCTTGCTTGCTCTTCAGAAGATACTGAGATGCCTCATCCATGGTTGGCATCTTTGCAGCCTTTTCAGCCCTTGCCTTCTCCTTCTTGGCTTGTGCGTGCACAGAAGATGGTTCATTCTCATCCATCACCACAGTGTTGTCCTCAAAGTCTGGGTAGATGGGCATGTGTTCCTTGTCCAGGAGGTATGTGCCAGTGCCCATCTTGGAGTTGATTAGCTCCTGGATCTGTGGGGCATACCCACAACTCCTCTTCAGATCTACAGTTGTCCTCTTTATGGCTTCCACAATTAGGCTCATGACTTTGAACTTTTGAGGCACATCAAATATGTGAAGCAAGTTAATTGCATGGCCTCTTATCATCTTGTGACCACCTGACTTTTGCAAGAGAGTGTGCCTGAGGATCCAGTTGATTGTTGGCAAGCCTGACAGAAGGTAATGTACTGATCCAAACTTGTGTGTCTCAAGAGCAGCATCTGGAATCTCTTTGTACATGTGTGCCATGGTGTTGTGATCCTTCTTCTTCTTTGCATAGACATCCAAGACATCTTCACTCTCCTCAAGAGCATTGATCAATTTCTCCCATTCAGCAACCGTTGACTGGTACCTAGTACCTTCAGACATCCAGACAATTCTTCCATCTGGGTAGAAATCAGTTGTGGAGTAGAACTTCATGATGAGCTCATCATTCCACTTTGTGAGCTTCTGAGACACAAACTCATCGACTCCACACACCTTGAAGCTGTCATATACACCAGGGAAGTGATCCTCATTTTCCTCAATGAATGTCCAATCGACCCATCTCATGTCACACACTATGGGCTTCTTGTCAAGTAAGATAGTCTCATAGAAGTCCTGCTGTTCCTTTGTATGGAACCTGTAGTCCATAGCAGCCCTTCTCCTGGTGGCATATGGATCAGACTCTCTCCATAGCCTTAGACCAAAACCCTTCCTGATTTTCATGTTCTCTGCAACTGGATGATCATCATTGTGGTCTGGAATTTTGGGCTTCAACTTCCTTAACACGACAAAATCATCTTCTTCTTCAGCAGCTTGAGGCATTGGGGCCTTGTTCTTCTCCTCAGCAGGGATGTTCCTGGTGCTCCTCTTTGGTTTTGGCTTTGGAGCTGGAGCAGCAGTCTTAGGAGCAATCTTAGGCTTAGATGGAACAGCCCCTGCCCTTACAGCATCTCCCATAAGCTTTTGAGCTTTGGGTGCTGGTGCTGCATCCTCTTCCTCTTCATCTTCTTCAGAGTCTTTCATTATTGAAGATCTCCCAAGAACTCTGGCAGTGGTCTTCTTGACCCTTTCCTTTCTTTTCTTTTCTGCCACAACCTGCTCTTTGGGTGCAGATCCCAAAGTCTCTTGAGTGGATGTTCTGGCTTTTGACATGGGACTTCTCTTGGCAGGAACCTTTTGCTTCATCCCTGGCTTAGTGGCAGCAGCTGTGCCATATTCCTTTTTCAGGACTTTCCTCTTTGAGGTGGCCTCTTCCTCAGCAGCCACATAGTCCTCATCCTCAGAATCTGAGGTTTTCTTCTTTCTGGTCCTGGTGGCTGCCTTAGGCAAGTTGCTAGGGGTACTTCTGCTTCCTTCATCAAAGCTGCTAGAGGGACTAGTGCCCTCACTCAAGTTCACTTGCTCCTCAGACTTGTTCTGACTGTCACTCTGATCTGACATGATGCAAACACTGATAGCAGACCCTGTGAATGGATTATAGATCAGGTAGAGTGGATGAGCATCACAAAGTGCAGAGGTTTTTGCAAAAGAATGAATCAAAAAATTAGTTTTAGTTTTCCACAGAAAGCATTTCGGATCTACCGATTTGAAATCTCGGTGATACCGAAGCAGCTGTTGGAACCTAAACTAGTGAACTCGGTCAGACCGAGTCACAGTTCGGTGGCACCGAGACTGCTAGGGTTTCACAAAGACTCGAACTCGATCACACCGATTTGCATTTCCCGGTCAGACCGAGAATCACATGTGCAATGGCCTGAGCCAAATCGGTGGAACCGATTTCAGCAAGTCGGTCGGTCCGAGATGGTTTCGGCGGAAACCTAACCCTAAATTTTCAATCCACAACTAAACTACAGAGTGTTTTCATTGGATAGAGTGATCTCAATCGTGGCAAGATACATGGCAAAACAATGTGCTGGGGAATAGGAGTGAGAACAACACAAAGATCAAGTCCATATCCTAGTTCGGTGATGGACTTGCTATGACGGCAACGGTGGAGATGATCCTGTTGACGGCGGCGGAGACCAGCGACTGGAGGCGGCTAGCAACGAGGAGGACGATCCAGAGACCCAGGGAGGCAGAGCAGGCTGAGCGCGGGCGAAGAGGTTCGGAAAGTTTTCCAAATTTTGACCCGTGGGTATATATAGCCTGACCCTGTCGATGTGACCGAGTGGAACAACTCGGTGGCACCGAGATGCATAACTGCAAGCAGTTACTGCAACTCGGTGTGACCGAAAAGTTCAAATCGGTTGCACCGAGATTAAAAACCTAGATCGACTTAGTGATCTCGGTATGACCGAAATGGATGAATCAGTCAGACGAAAACACACAAAGAAGTTTTGGAAGTTTAAGTCTATGACAAATCGGGGACTCCGAGTGCTCCTCACACAGAGTGGTTCAAATCTGACTTGATCAAACTTTGTGATGCAGCATGAATAGAGTTTGAAACGAGAAGAGCATAGATAGCTAGAGAAGGTTCTTAGGCATTATTGTCCATCCACTTGGCAAGAGAAAAAGAAACCAACCAATCAAAACAACAAGTGGATGTCCTCGAATGAGTAAATTATGCAACCAGCATGCTCACATAATAAAATGACAAATGAAATATGTGGCAATGCATGCACAAACAATTCTAGCATCTATCAAGCAATTGGCGATGACTAGGTCATCTATATATGAGTATATTGACTTAGGAGTCAAATGAGAACATTTGATCTAGGTCATACTCATCATTTAAGCACAAGTGGGGTTACCACTTTTACATAAAGTGTTGTTGTGTTCACACCATTAGAGTTGCTTTAAATCAATTCTTAGAGTAAAGCTCCCCCTAGATGTGAGATTCCCCCTAAGAGGGATGAACTAACCTTGGGTTTTGTCGATGATGACTTCATGTAGGTGTTGAAGATGTGGATGCTCTAAGTTGATGTAGATCATTCGGAGCTATCCTTTGGAGTGAGTTGCACTTTCAATACCTACACGGGTTAGTCCCATAAGGAATAAACAAGGATATCCATAGACATAGAGTGATGCACATACAAGATGATGTCTATGAGAGCATTAGGTTACCTTGTCCCTTGTCTTACCAACAAGAGGGTTTGTGACTCCTTGAACTAGTGCAAGATGTGGAAGTTGATTGCACTTGTTCTTGCCAAAATGATAAGAGTGAAGTATGTCGGCGGAGTCACCCTCAAGAACTCCTTAGTTCTTCTTCTTCGGGATCCACACCATCTTGATGGGAATCCTCAGAGTTGTAGTTGTACTTGATGAAGTGGAACTTGATGTAGTCTTGGGAACCCACTTGACCAAGGCCTTAGGAGCTTCTTCAAATGCATCAATTTCCTCTTGAAGCTTGTCCTTGCCTTTTACCTTGTGCTCTTGTGGTGGAAGATCATCTTGAGCTTGTGTCCCTTTGAAAGAAGTAGGATCATACTTCTCTTGTTGAGGAACAAACTCCGTCTTGGGGTATTGAGCTTCTTCCCACTCAACGCCATTGGCATTGAACTTTCGTTCAAAACCAATACCTTGATTCCTCCGATGCCTTCCTTGCTTGCGTACAATTTCCTTGAATTGCTTACTCCTGGCAAGGCTCTTGTAAACACCTTTCTCTATGATTCCCTTCGATAAGCTATTTTCTTGCTCAAGTGTAACTTGGCTAAGAGAATCATTAGTGGAATCAAGAGAACTACTAGAAGCAACAATATTGGATTTAGCATGATTATTGTTACTACTAGAGGAAGAATCCTTCTTGTTCTTGTTACTAGACTTGACTTGAGGCATGTAAGTGGATAAGAGTAAACGCTTGGCAATGTAAGAAGAACTTTTCTTGCGAAGATCATCATTGATTGCTTTTAAGAACTCATGCTCTTGCTCAAGGTTGAGCTTTTCAAAACATAATTTCTCATGAGTCCTTAAAAGTTCTTCATGATCTCCTAAGATAGTTTCATGAGCAAACTTAACAGTGTTTAGTTCTTTAGTTAGAAACTCAATCTTCTCCTTATCATTGTCATTCGTTTTATCTTGATTAGCATGATTAATTGATGTTTCATCATAGTATTCATCACTAGAGTTGTCAACAAGTAAATCATCATCACCTAACAAGTCATCTTCATCACTATTGAAATCAACATACTCGGGGTGTGATACCTTTGGGCCTTTAGCCATGAAGCATCTTCCAAGTCCTTCATTTGGTGAATCAGATATGTCGTAGGAGTTGGTTGACACAAGTGCTAGACCGGCAACACCTTCATCTTGAGTATATTCGGAGTCGGAGTGATAGCTTCTCTCGGAGTGATTGTCGGTGTCGGAGCCGGATACCCATTCACCAACATGAGCTTGATGCCTTCGTTTTGTGTAGCTCCTTGATGACTTGTCCTTCCTTTCCGAATCCTTGCTTCTTTGAGAGGGTCTTCGTTCATAACGATCATCCCTACTTCTCTCCCTCAATGGTGATTCTTCTCTTCTATTTCTTATTTTGGGAGAATCTTCTCTTCTCTTGTAGGGGGCCATACAGTCATTGGAGTAGTGTCTGAGTCTTCCAAAATTGTAGCAGTTTCGCTCTCGACTAGAAGATCTTTTGTCATTGTAGGACCTTGACTTGGAACTTCTCTCTTTGCTTCTACTCTTGTAGAACTTGTTGAAGTTCTTCACCATTAGGCTAAATTCTTCATTGAAGGTTTGTTTCTCACTTGATGATGTGGGAGCTTCACATGAGGCTTTGTAAGCACCACTTGACTTGTTATGGAGCTCCTCCTTATCCTTGAGTGACATCTCATGAGAAACAATTCTTCCAATGACTTCCATTGGCTTGAGATCTTTGTAATTTGGCATGATTTGAATCAATGTACATACGATATCATATTTTCCATCCAAGGCTCTTAGGATCTTCTTGATGATGAATTTGTCGGTCATCTCTTCACTTCCTAAGATGGCAATCTCATTTGTGATAAGAGCAATCCTAGAGTACATTTCAGCGACACCTTCACCATCCTTCATTTTGAACTTGTCAAGTTGACTTTGAAGCACATCCAACTTGGATTCCTTGACGGAGTCGGTACCTTCATGCTTATCAATCAAAGTATCCCAAATTTCCTTTGCATTCTCAAGACGGCTGATTTTGTTGAATTCTTCGGGGCACAATCCGTTGAAGAGGATATCACAAGCTTGAGCATTGTATTGTAGCATCTTCAACTCTTCCGCGGTAGCTTCACGGTTCGGTTCTCTCCCATCAAAGAATTCACCTTGCAAGCCAATACACACAATAGCCCAAACGGCAGGGTTATGTCCAAGAATATGTATTTTCATCTTATGCTTCCAACTAGAAAAATTAGTGCCATCAAAGTAAGGACCTCTACGGTGGTAATTTCCCTCGCTAGACGCCATACTCTCCTAGGTTGTGAAACCAAGGCTATGACCACCAAAAGCTATGGAAATCAAAGCAAATGGAAACATGGCTCTGATACCACTTGTAGGATCGAAAGCATGTCTAGAGGGGGGGTGATTAGACTACTTGACCAAATAAAAATCTAGCCTTTTCCCAATTTTAGTTCTTGGCAGATTTTAGCAACTTTGGACAAGTCAAGCAATCTTAATACAATTCAAGCAAGCATGCAAAGAGTATATGAGCAGCTGAAAGTAAAGCATGCAACTTGCAAGAATGTAAAGGGAAGGGTTTGGAGGATTCAAACGCAATTGGAGACTCAGATGTTTTTGTCGTGGTTCCGATAGGTGGTGCTATCGTACATCCACATTGATGGAGACTTCAACCCATGAAGGGTAACGGTTGCACGTGTCCATGGAGGGCTCCACCCACGAAGGGTCCACGAAGAAGGAACCTTGTCTATCCCACCATGGCCATCGCCCATGAAGGACTTGCCTCACTAGCGGTAGATCTTCACGAAGTAGGCGATCTCCTTGCCCTTACAAACTCCTTGGTTCAACTCCACAATCTTGTCGGAGGCTCCCAAGTGACACCTAGCCAATCTAGGAGATACCACTCTCCAAGAAGTAACAGATGGTGAACTCCTTGCTCTTGTGCTTCAAATGACAGTCTCCCCAACACTCAACTTTCTCTCACAGGATTTGGATTTGGTGGAAAGAAGATTTGAGGGGAAAGCAACTTGGGGAAGGCTAGAGATCAAGATTCATATGGTAGGAATGGAATATCTTTGTCCCAACACAAGTGTAGGTGGTTCTCTCTCAAAAAGAAGTAAGTTGGAAGTGTAGGTTCATTCTGATGGCTCTCTCCACGAATGAAGAGGTGGTGGAGGGGTATATATAGCCTCCTCACAAAATCTAACCGTTACACATAACTTCCCAAACTCGGTGGGACCGAATGGTTAAACTCGGTCGGACCGATTCAGCAAAGCTAGTGACCGTTAGGGTTTTCGGTGGGACCGACATGCAACTCGGTAGGACCGATATGATTAGGGTTAGGGCATAACATAATCTCGGTGAGACCGATTACACAAACTCGGTGAGAACGATTTTGGTAATAAGCTAACCAGAGGGTTGGTCAGGTAAACTCGGTGGGACCGATCGCTCATTTCAGTGAGACCGAAACATTACGAAGGGAAAACAGAGAGTTAACATTGCAATCTCGGTGGGACCGATCGCTCATCTCGGTGACACCGAAATGTTACAAAGGGAAACAGAGAGATTACAATCGCATCTCGGTGAGACCGAGATCTCTATCGGTGAGACCGATTTGCCTAGGGTTTGTGGTAGTGGCTATGACATTTGAAACTTGGTGGTGCCGGATAGGAAGAATCAGTGGGGCCGAGTTTGACTTTTGGTTTAGGTCATATGTGGATGTGAGAAAGTAGTTGAGGGTTTTGGAGCATATCACTAAGCATTTTGAGCAAGAACCTCATTAAGCAAGACCTCATCCCTCCTTGATAGTATTGGCTTTTCCTATAGACTCAATGTGATCTTGGATCACTAAAATGGAAAATGTAGAGTCTTGAGCTTTGAGCTTGAGCCAATCCTTTGTCCTTAGCATTTTGAGGGGTCCACTTTTCTCATCCATGCCATGCCAACCATTGAGCTTTCCTAAGATATTAATCTTGAAATGGCATTAGCTTAATGAGCTATATGTTGTTAGGAATTACCAAAACCACCTAGGGATAGTTGCACTTTCAGGCTCACGGAGCGCCTCCGCCCCCGAAGCACCAAGACGGCGCCCTCGCGCCGAGGCATGCGGCTCTTGGAGCGCCTCAGCCTCCTCCACGTCAAGATGGCGTCCTCGCTCCAAGATGCGCAGCCCAGCGGCGTGATCCGCCACGCCGTGTGCCCGCGCGCGAAGAAGGAAGTTGCCAGGAGGTTCCCCGTCCACAAGAAGATGCTCCACCGCTTCCAGCACCACCGTGTCAGGATCGCTTGCTGCGGCAGGGCCATGTGCCACTTGCCGTGGCAGCACAGGGACGCCAAGGTCAAGCTCCGCCTCCACGACGGGCCCCGGTGGCCATGGGGGGATGCCGCGCCTTCACTCCAGAGCTGCGCAGCGTTGTCTGGCCAGGAAAGTTCAAGCGAGATCTACCTCCTCTCTATGACGGCACCCCCGACCTTGTGGAGTTTCTGCAGCTCTGCGAGCTGTTCATCGTAGCGGCCAACGACGACGAAAAGGTCATGGCGAACTGGTTTCCCATGGCTCTCGAGGACGGCGCCCGCTCATGGCTCCTGAACCTGCCGCCAGGCTCGATTTCCTCCTGGGATGAGATGCGCAGCCACTTCATCACCAACTTCCAGGGCACTCGCGACCGCCCCCCAGTCGCGGGTGACCTGTGCCGCATCAAGCAACAACCGGGAGAAACCCTGCAGAAGTACATCCAGTGCTTCAACAACGCGCGTATCAAGATCCCCAAGGTGACGGACGAGTCCATCATCTTTGCGTTTTCTGACGGCGTCCGTGACGTCAAGATGAAGGAGGAGCTCGCCATCCATGAGAAGATGTGCATGACCTTGGAGCTTTTCAACATAGCAACCAAGTGTGCAAGGGTTGAGGAGGGGCGTCTCTCCCTCCTCGAGCTCCCTGCTGCAGATCCAGAGGAGAAGAAGGCCAAGGTCAAGGACGTGAAGCGCAAAGGAGTGGCCATACTCACGGCACAACTGGACACCAAGCGCAGTCGAGATCTTCCCGATTCGTCCAAGGGCGGCCGTACGTTCTGCGCCTTCCACAACGTGCGCACACACAACACCGTCGATTTTCAAGATCTCAGGACCATTCGAGATGGACGCTTCGGTCGGCGCCCCGAGCGCAACGACCAGGGCTACGGCCGAGGAGGTGGACGAGGTGGAGGACGTTGGGATGACCGTGGGCCCCGCCAGGAGTGGCGCGACTAGCCTCGCGAGGATCGTCGGCAGGACCAACCTCGTGAGGGCGCCTGGAGGGACCAGCCTCGTGAGGATCGTCTCAGGGCAACCCTGGTCTCCCCCCGCTGCCGCCGCCAAGAAGGAACGACGACCACCAATAGGACGAAGGGGCTAGGGGCTTCCAGGAGCCGCGTGCCATCGCATGCATCTTGGGTGGCGCTCAGGCCGCAGCCTCCCAGCGCATCTTCAAGCAGTTCTCCCGCGAAGTGAATGCAACCCTCCCCAAGCTCGAGGCTACGCGCCCGCTGAGGTGGTCCAAGTAAGCCATCACCTTTAGCTCGGCGGAGCATCTCAAATGTGTGGCAACCGCTGGAGTCCTTCCGATGCTCTGTTTGCCCGTCATCAGCAATGTCCAAGTCACCAAGACCCTCACGACGGCGGCGCAGGACTCAGTGTCCTGTCCGTCGAGACATTCGGCAGCCTTTAAATGCCATACGATCAGCTCCAGCCTACCAAGCCTTTCTTAGGAGTGACAGACGGCTCCACCATCTCGATAGGGCAAGTTCGCCTCCTTGTCACCATACTGAGCTCTTCGACTTCGACGTCGCCCACATTCGCCTGTCGTACAATGCCATCCTCGGGTATCCAGCACTAGCCAAATTCATGGCAGTCACCCACCATGGCTATAACGTCCTCAAGATGCCAGGAAGCGGCGGAATCATCACGGTCCCTTGCGAAGAAAGAGACGCGGTGTGCTCCCTCGAGCGCGCCTTCCAAGCCGCATCAATCGAAGACTCTGACAGCGCTGGTGCGCAGTACCCTCCTGAGGCCAACACCAAGAAGAAGAAGCAGCTACTCCGTGCTGGGCCTCAAGGGAGCGGCACCTCCAGCGGCGCCACTTCAGGATCCGCGCTAGTGCCAGGGGCGCCTCCCTCCCTCACATAGGAAGGCACGCTCGGCGCCCTCCTCGGGCAGGGCTCGGGGGCTCTCTTCTGGAGGGCCTCAGACCTAGCCAACATCAAGAGGGAGGCGCTCAGGCACTACGCGAAGGCGTGCTTCGCGGCACATTTCCCTCAGGAGGGCACCGAGCGAGGAGCGCCGGACACTCAGAAGTTCATCAGCAAGGCATCTCAGGAGCTTCAGGAAGCCAGAGCAATACGCGGCGACCGCCGCCCACCGGGCGTTGCTCCCCACCCAGGCAGGGTGGTGAGCTGCGCGTCTACATCGACATCCCGGGGCTCAAGAGGGCCGCATCTCAGGAGCTCTTCTGGCCTTCACGCGTGGGACGCTGCGAGGGTCCACCTCAGAGCTACGTTCGCATTCCGTTTGTCCTGCCGAGCGTGGCTGCCGCCTTCCAGCGCAACCTACAGAGCATCATGGAGGGTCAGGAGGCCAGGCATCACGCAGTCCTGACAGAGATGGAGAAGGTCCTCAGGAGGCCGCCCAAGCCTCCAGAGCCTCCCGAGGCTCAGGGCCTCAACGGCTCATGAGGGGCGACTTCTTCGCTACGTGTCTTCAGCTACCCCAACACTCCTTCGGCAACCAAACCAGGTGACATCTCTCCAAGTTCATTTAGCCGGGAGCCCCCCTGGGCCGCATCATTCCCAGGCCGCTTGGGTCAGTCCCTGTGGCATGTATCCACTTGCATTTTTAGTTCACCTTGCTGGGGGCGCCCCCCGGGCTGCATCAACCCCAGGCCGCTCGGGTCCGGCCTAGTGGCATGTATCGTTCCTGCATTTACCTAAGCTAGGCTGCTTTTCATGCATAGTCTATCTATGGTTATCACCTGCTTGATTGTCGCCCACCACGGGAGCTGCACGCCGACCGTCTTTCTTCAGAATCCTTCGCATAAGAAGGCTAGGCACGGCGTCTATGCTCGGGCCCGTCCCTCTAGCGTTGATAAATCCAACGACTGAGCTCTGCCTGGCGGGCCAGTCCCGTTCACGTGACCTCCTAGGGTCGTTGGTGCTTGGCCTTCTCGTGCGATAACCTCAGGAAATTCATTCGGTGCATGTTGTCTAACCATCTCGCAGGAACGCCGCAACCATCAAGTACCAAGACCAGGAGCAATCCGCCTTGAGGTAGGGCCTCGTGAGTCCCGCGCTGCCTCACGAGTGCCCAGATACACCTCGTCTAGCCCTGCCATGCAAGCCACGTGTCAGGGCGGGGCTGTACATGCCCCGGGGGCTCTCCATAGTAGGGAGTCCCCTCCCACATACCAGTGGAAGCACCATGCTCCGCGCTGGCAGTCCACACTGCCGAGGAGCAGCTATGCCCGTGCAAGTGTGGAAGTGCCATGGCCCGTCCTGGTGATAAACAACTCAGGGCGGCCTCATGGCTGTATCAACCCCAGGGAGCCTCCGAGCTCGGTGCCTGGCCTCATCGCAACACCTCCCCTCGGGAGAGTCGCGCGAAGGGGCTAGGCACGGGGGCTGCACTCGGTTCATGCCCAAGCGTATGCCACCTTGCCAGGAAATTGCAGAATTTCAAAGCAAATATTAAAAGACATATTGTTCTCCTAAAAACCGAATGCGAGTTTAACGCCTCCACGAGGCATGGTGCACATTGTAGAAATTAAACAGGAGAGGAGTCGCCAGCAGTCACCCCTGGACACCACCGTCACCTGCAAGGGATGCTTTTCCTTCAGCGGCGCCGCCTTCACATATTGAGGGAGTCCTGGATTAGGGGTCTCTGGACAGCCGGACTATATCCTTTGGCCGGACTGTTGGACTATGAAGGTACAAGATTGAAGACGTCGTCCCGTGTCCGGATGGGACTCTCCTTGGCGTGGAAGGCAAGCTAGGCAATACGGATATGTAGATATCCTCCCTTGTAACCGACTCTGTGTAACCCTAGCCCCCTCCGGTGTCTATATACACTAGAGGGTTTAGTCCGTAGGACAACATACAATCATACCATAGGCTAGCTTCTAGGGTTTAGCCTCTACGATCTCGTGGTAGATCAACTCTTGTAATACTCATATCATCAAGAACAATCAAGCAGGACGTAGGATATTACCTACATCAAGAGGGCCCGATCCTGGGTAAACATCATGTCCCCTGCCTCCTGTTACCATCCGCCTTAGACGCACAGTTCGGGATCCCCTACCCGAGATCCGCCGGTTTTGACACCGACATTGGTGCTTTCATTGAGAGTTCCATGGTGCCGTCACAGTAAGGCTCGATGGCTCCTTCAATCATCGGTAACGATGCGGTCCAGGGTGAGGTTTTCTTCCCTGAAAAGATCTTCGTATTCGGCGGCTTCGCACTGCGGGTCAATTCGCTTGGCCATCTGGAGCAGATCGAGAGCTACACCCCTGGCAATCAGGTCAGGTTCAGAAACTTAAACTACGCTGCCAACATCCGCAGAGACTTGATCTTCGACGGATTCAAGCCCGTGTCAGGTGCGCCGCACAGTCACGACGAGCACGACGTAACTCTGCCGTCGGACAGTGTTCGGGATATCGCATCTGCAACTACTCCGGCCATCAACCCGGAGCAAATTGTGCCTTCCAAGGACGGAGGGATAGACCCCGCCATGGAGGCGGCACTCTCAGTGGCGATGGAGCCGGATACTAACTTCACCCCTTACAAGAGTCGTGTCGCCAAACCACTGGATTCGTCTCCGGCCACGGACTCCGAGCCGCCTGCATCCGTGCCCATAGAATCCGACCGGGCGCCGATCATGGAGTTCACCTCCACGGATATCTTTCAGCACTCGCCTTTCGGCGATGTGCTAAATTCATTAAAGTCTCTCTCCTTGTCAGGAGAACCTTGGCCGAACTATGTCCGGCTAGAATGGGATACGGACGACGAAGAAATTCGCTGCCCGCCCACCACCCACTTAGTAGCCACTGTCGACGACTTAACCAACATGCTCAACTTCGACTCCGAAGACATCGACGACATTGACGAAGATGCAGGAGACGAACAGGAACTAGCGCCCATAGGGCGCCGGACAGCCACTTCATCACATGACATATACATGGTGGATCCACCCAAAGAAGGCAATGGCAAAGAGACAGCAGAGGATGGCCCCTCCAAGAAGCAACCCAAGCACCGACATTAGCGGCGCCGCTCTAAGTCCCGCCATAGCAAAAACAGCGATAACAGCGCAAGCGAAAATAACACTCCAGTCGACTCCAGAGGAAACGGCAACCACATTGCCCCAGCGGTAGAGCATGATGAAGCTGCAAGCGGCGAACATAGTACGTATCTGACATCCGAACATGGCGACGCCGAGGATAAACCTCATCAAACCCCATCTGGGGAGGAAAACAGTCTGGACGAAGATGCACACATCATCCCGGAAACACACTTGGAGCAAGAGAACCTCCGTAGAAGGCTTATTGCCACAACGAGGAGTCTGAAGAAGCAGAAGCAAAGGCTTAAGGCCGTAGAAAATACACTCAACAGTAGGTGGAACAAAGTGCTCGACAACAAAGCAAAGTATGGTGGAAGTTACCACACAAAGAGCTATCCAAAGCGCAAGCTGTTACCTGAATTCGAGGACGAGGCCTTCGAGCCCACATAGCCAAATAATGAAACGGCCAACCGGCCAGATCCACCACCTTGTGACCGCGATAGAACGGCTAACAATGTCGCACATAAGTCAACACACGATCTACGTGAGGACTTGCGCCAAAAATCTGGCATGACCAGATCCATCTATGGATCTAGGAAGCGCGCTCCAGCACAAAATCAAAACCGAATACTACAACCGTCTGAACGCCATGGTACGTCCAAGTACAGGGGTGCCGCACACCCCCTATGTTTCATCGATGAGGTGCTGGACCACGAATTCCCAGAAGGATTCAAACCAATGAACATAGAGGAGTACGGTGGGACCACAAACCCTGGGGTTTGGATTGAGGACTTTATCCTCCATATCCATATGGCTCACGGAGACGATATCCATGCCATTAAATACTTGCCCCTCAAGCTTAAAGGACCAACTCGGCACTGGCTGAAAAGCCTCCCCGAAAACTCAATTGGAAGTTGGGAGGAGCTCGAGGACGCTTTTCGGGCTAATTTTCAAGGGACCTACATCCGACCTCCGGATGTAGACGATTTAAGTCATATAATTCAACAGTCCGGAGAGTCCACCCGAAAGCTTTGGAACAGGTTTCTCACCTAGAATAACCAAATCATCGACTGTCCGGACGCCGAAGCCTTAGCAGTTTTCAAACACAGCGTCCGAGACGAATGGCTCGCCAGACTCCTCGGCCAAGAAAAACTGAGAACAATGGCAGCTCTAACAAATCTCATGACCCGCTTTTGCGCGGGCGAAGACAACTGGTTAGCTCGCAGTAGTACCAGCGATCCAAGCACATCCGAAGTCAGGGATGGTAATGGAAAACCACGATGCAATAAAAGCAAGCGTCGAAATAAAGAAGATAGCCCAGATACTACGGTGGTAAATGCCGGATTCAGGGGCCCTCGATCAGGTCAGCGGACAAAGCCTTTCAAAGGCAGCAGAGACGGACCGTCTGGCCTAAAAAGATTCTTGACAAACTATGTCATATTCATGGAACCCCCGACAAACCTACAAATCACACCCACACAGAATGCTGGGTCTTCAAGTAGGCAGGTAAGCTAAACGCCGAACACAAAGGGGGGGAGACACCAAGCGAAGACGAGGACGAGCCTTGCCAGCAAAGCACTGGAGGACAGAAAAAATTACCACCAGAGGTTAAAACAGTAAACATGATCCATGTGACGAAGAGGAGAGGCAAACATGCACTCTGAGACACACGCGGCATAGAGCCCGTCACCCCTAGGTTCAACCCCTAGTTGGCCTGCCCGATCACTTTTGATCGTGGGGATCACGCGACAAGCATTTGACACGAAGGATTGGCTGCCTTGGTGTTAGACCCAATAATAAATGGATACCATCTCACACGAGTCCTCATGGACGGCGGCAGTGGTCTAAATCTGATATATTAGGACACAGTCCGCAAAATGGGGATATACCCAACAAAAATAAGCCACAGTACAACTACCTTCAAGGGAGTAATACCAGGCCTAGAGGTCCGCTGCACGGGCTCTCTACTACTAGAGGTTGTATTCGGTTCTTCCGACAACTTCCGAAGCGAAAGGTTAACTTTCTACATCGCTCCATTCCGAAGTGGCTATCAGGCACTACTCAGAAGAGTGGCTTTCGCTCGTTTTAATGCAATACCACCTTACGCTTCTCTCAAGCTTAAGATGCATGGTCCATGTGGCACCATCATAGTTAGCGGAAACACTGAGTGTTCTCTACGCGCGGAAGAATGTGCGGCGGTTTTAGCCGCCGAGCACTAGACGGCCTCACCAACCAAAGAAAATGACAGGTCATCAAGACCACTGACACGGTTAGACGAGTCCGGTGCAACACTACATATACATAAGATTGGTTTGATGATCAAACCCTCCTAGACGGTACCAGGGGCTTCCCGCGTGTAATCAGGGCTAGTCCAGCTCAACTTGACTTATCTTAAATTTTAATGGTTTATTGATAATAACCAATTTTCTGGCACGGCAACTTTCACCTAAGTTCTTCTCTTTTACATATGACAACCGTGCTACACCCGTCCAGGACACGGCACAACGGAGACACAGGTGCAGACGTGCAGCAGGGACCCGCTCAAAGGTTTCTTTTTAGATTAAGACCTTGCGTAAACCTTTTTTACTGTCTCTTGTTGTTCACATCCTCCGGATACTCAATACAACCGAGAAGGATGTCGACGTATTGGCATGTGGCCATGTCAGGATATTGCACGTACCTGGACTCCCGGGGTTTATTATTAAGGGCATTGTTCAGCCCGGCATATGTTATAAAGACCGAATACCTTACGGAGTGTTCAGCGTCGTGAGTTTGGCCTTATATGCATCAGCTCCGAATCATGTCTTTGGTCAAATGTTGGGTTTGCCCAGCTCCCATGTTTTGGTACCTTACGTTCCGCTATATCGGCTAAGGTAGCACTGGGAGAACTACTGCGATTGTGCCCTGCTTCATCTGGATGAGCACCTCAGTAGAGAAAGCCGAAAACTGACTGTCATGATATAGCGCGAGACTGGTTAACCACTCGATGGCTCAGCGGAATCTTTGGGATTCCTCCGCATTAACGAAGGGCCGTTTCCCGGTCATGTACGTACGCGCCCTGTATTCGGACGAGCGCAGAAGTACCAGTGGCTAAATAGTAGCCCCACCATCAAACTCCTATGGCTAAGTGAAAGTGTTAAAGCAATATAGTCTGATTGCCTCGTCCGCTGTGCTACCACCTCCTTAATGGACCAAGACGTTGGATCAAGTGTGAATATGCGTTTTTGCGAACACCTCCGCATTATATGCTTGGGGGCGGAAGACGACGACTGCAAACTTTCAGGTTATATACATATATACATAAACGGCCGCACAGGAGGCATCATAATACTTTCAGGCAAAAGTATAAACACAGCCTTGATAACTCAATAAAACATTGTTCTTACAATGGGAGTACATGTCACTAGAACATGATATTCTTCGAGCACTGAGCCTCTATCGAACGAGCGCCTTCAAGGACTTTTTCAAAGTAGTGCTCGGCAGCCACTCGGCCCACGGCCGAACCCTGTGTTGCAACAGTGGTGGCCTCCATCTCTTCCCAGTATGTCTTGACACGGGCAAAGGCCATCCGCGCACCCTCTATGCATGCCGACCTCTTCATAGCATCGATGTGCGACACAGCACCAAGGAATTGTTGCACTAAACTAAAGTAACTATTCGGCCTTGGCCCTCCCGGCCACAGATGATCCACAACGGATCTCATGGCAAGTCTGGAAAACCTATGGAGCTCGGCCCACTCGGCCATTTGCTCATTCAAAAGCAGCGGACGCACTGGAGCATGGAACTGTGACCAGAACAGCTTTTCCACTTCACGATCTCTTTGATCCTTGAAGTACTCGGCCGCGTCAGCAGCACTTGCCGCCAAATCCACGTAGGCGTCTGTAGAACTCCATAGATGATCAAGAGGAGCATACTTCGGATCTCCGAACTTAGTCCGCAACAAGAAGGGCTTCCCAGCCACGGTATCCACAGCTTGATGCAGCTCCTCCTTCGTCGCTCTGATTTTAGAACGGGCTTCCTTGGCTGCTACCATGGCCTTCTCCAGGTCCGTCGCCCTCGCTCGACTTTCTTTCTCAAGAAGTTGGTAACGGTCAGCGGCATCTTTCAACTCAATGGCCATATTGGCTATCCTTTCCTTGCTCTGGCGATGCGTGGACTGTTCGGCCCGCAACTCTTCGACCGCCTTTAGAGCAGCCACATCGCTATTCCTTGCTTGTTCCTTGGCTCGGGCAAGCTCTGCTCGAAGGGTCTCCACAGTGGCAGCTCCATCTGCAGTCACAACATATTAAAGATACTAGCATCATGCTCCTCTTACTATGCGTTGATCACCGGAGAAATCACTTACCCTGTGCCTCGTCAAGCCGCTTGTTGTCAAGCATGATGTCGGCATCCGCCGCATCAAGTTGCCGCTTTAACTCGGCAAACCCATCAGTCCGGCTAGGGACCGGAACTTCATCCACCTGCACATAAAGGCGGTCTGGTTATTACCTGGGACTATGATCCTCTGTTTACCGCCGTTTTCGACAACAACCAGAGTCTCAGGGGCTACTATCTGCATAGGGCACACCTAACGTGTGCGGTACCGTCAAAAATATACACTATTTCACGTACCTCAAAGCCTTTCAGCAGACTCATAAAAGCTTCATGCAATCCGCTTTCAGCGGATGAAATCCTTTCAACTACCGTACACATTAGTGTACGATGCGCTTATGAGATGGCCGCTTGCTCCAGAAGATCCTTCAGTGCGTCCGACCACACACTGTACGGTTCCGGACTCTTTCTGTTTCTCTCTTTAGGAGCCGAATACCGAGGACTCCGGGTGGCCAAGGGATTACCCCCTGGCCTTGGCGGATCAGGAGAAACCCTCCGTGACGACACTTCAGGGTCACCCGCCTCATGAGGCGGGGTGGCAGGGGGAGGTGTTTCGCTCTCAATCATCTCCGGAAGAAGATCCCCCGAAGACGAACTCTGTCGAGAAGGGCCACAATTCGAACTACAAGATATAAGTTTCGGTTATTGTCTTCAGAAGTAAGGTAGGATATTTTCACTACTAAGTACTTTTCGATTACTTATAGCTCGGTAGAGGGCTGATTCCCTTGCGGACACTGTGCGGCAAGGGTACCCCCCGAGGTAGGACCCTCTGGCGAAGATTTCTTCCCTCGTTTGGAAACCTCTGTTTCCGGATCTTCAGAGGTGGTCCTCTTCCTTCCTCGAGGAGAGGGAATGTCAGATTCTTCTCCCTGGTTATCCTCCTTCGTGAAGGCGCTCATTCCCCAGATTGGGACGAGTAGTGAGTGAGGCTCACTTTCAGCCTCTTTATTCCCCCCTTTATCTTCCTTCGAGGGCACTTGATAAGGCGCCGGCTCCAGCATTCTGTCTAGTACTGGATTGGCCAAGCCCTTGGGAAGGGGGGCCGAACACCTGATCATCTTCGCCTTTGTTATCCAGTCCTGGTCAAAGAGCGACTTTTCAAAATGATGTTATGATAAATAAGAGAAACAGTGTGTTCGGCCGTGGGATTACTTACTTGGGTATCTAGGCGATTACAGCTTAGACCCGCATCCTCGGTGGTGTCCGAACACTTTATTGGTGGCCCAAAGAACAACTTGGACATCTCCTCGAGCGTCATGCCGAGGAAGTGATGAATGATTCGCGGTCCCTCCGGGTTGAACTCCCACAAATGAAGATGTCTACGTTTGCAAGGCGGGACCTGGTGAACTAGCATGACCTGCATCACTGTGACCAGGTTGACGTCTCTCTCAATGAGATCTCGGATGCGACTCTGTAGTATCGGCACATCCTTTACTGGACCCCAGTTTAGCCCCTCACTGATCCATGATGTCAGTTGTGGTGGGGGGCCCGAGCGAAAGGCAGGGGCGGCTACCCACTTGGCACTCCGGGGAGCTGTGATATAAAACCACTCCCACTGCCACAAACTGGACACCTCTGGGAAGGAACCCTCTGGCCATGGAGCATCAGCGCTTTTGCTTATTACGGCACCTCCGCACTCTGCGTGCCGCCCCTCGATCATCTTCGGCTTCACATTGAAGGTCTTGAGCCACAGGCCGAAGTGAGGGGTAATGCGAAGGAAGGCCTCACATACGATGATAAACGACGAGATGTGAAGGAGGGAATCCGAGGCTAGATCATGGAAATCCAGCCCATAATAGAACATGAGCCCCCTAACAAAGGGATCTAGAGCGAGGCCTAGTCCTTGGAGGAAGTGAGAGATGAACACAACACTCTCGTTGGGTTCGGGAGTGGGGATGACCTGCCCTCGGGCGGGCAGCCTGTGCGAGATTTCAGTGGTCATTTATCTGGCCTCTCTCAGCTTCTTGATGTCCTCCTCTATGATAGAGGATGGCATCCACCAACCTTGGAGGTTGGATTCGGATATGGTTGAAGGTCCGAAGCGCCTGACCTGAGCCTGGGGTGTTGGAACTCGAGGTGGGGGAAGGATTCGATTGAGCGCGAGAGGAAAAAGGGACATGTCTTGGCCTCTTTATAAAGAGGGTGAATGTCAAGCGTCCTCCTCGCGGCCGTTTTGGACTCACCTAAAATCGAGGAGTCATACCAACGGGCACGAGTGGGTTACCCACGTCCATATTGATGAGAATCCTGTAATAAGGGGGACACGATCTCTGCTTCGACAAGACGTGTCAAGAAAACCGCCTCGCGATATGTGCGGTGCTGGTTGAGAAAAATGGTTCGAATAATGACCGGGCCATGACGTAACGTTGTCCTGTCAAAACGCGTCAACAGATTAGATTTGTGGAAATTTTATTCTCTCTACGGTGGTATGTGGAAATTATTTTGCAGGGCCGGACACTATCCTTGGGTCCAAAATCTTCTATGGAGTATTTGGAGGAGGAACCCGCCTTGCAATGCCGAAGACAAAACTGTGCCTCGGACTCATCGTCATTGAAGCCTAGTTCAGGGGCTACTGAGGGAGTCCTAGAGTAGGGGTTCTCCGGACAGCCGGACTGTTGGAATATGAAGGTACAAGATTGAAGACTTCGTCCCGTGTCCGGATGGGACTCTCCTTGGCGTGGAAGGCTAGCTAGGCAATACGGATATGTAGATCTCCTCCCTTGTAACCGACTCTGTGTAACCCTAGCCCTCTCCGGTGTCTATATAACCAGAGGGTTTAGTCCGTAGGACAACATACAATCATACCATAGGCTAGCTTCTAGGGTTTAGCCTCTATGATCTCGTGGTAGATCAACTCTTGTAATACTCATATCATAAAGAACAATCAAGCAGGACGTAGGGTATTACCTCCATCAAGAGGGCCCAAACCTGGGTAAACATTGTGTCCCCTGCCTCCTGGTACCATCCGCCTTAGACGCACAGTTCGGGACCCCCTACCTGAGCTCCGCCGGTTTTGATACCGACACCTGTGCCACCAGCCGAAGTTGCAGGATTAGCAGCACCCCCGGTCGGTGGCACGTGAGCAAAGGCGCGGAACTTCCCCAGCAGGGCCTCCACCTGACCCTTCACGGCCGTGGATCGTCCACAGGCTCCAGCAGCTCGTCAAGGTGGGCAGCAGGATCGCGAAGATGGAGGTGGATTAAGACGTGCGTCAGCGCGGCTGAGGAAAGAATGCGGGCTTCTTCCTCTGCCATTGGTAGATACCGCTCACGACGTCCTCAAGCGCATTGACCAGGAAGGGAAGCACCTGGGTTGGGCCCTCATCGCTGCTGGCCGGCGGCTCGTCCAAGCCCTTCTCGTAGAGCGACCGCAGCACCGTCCGAGACCTCTCCTTGAGGAGCTTGAAGGCCGTGCGGTCCTCTGCCAGGACCCTCGCCTTGGCGTCAAGCTCAGCCCTCTCCATCTTCAGCTTCTGATCCAACTCCTCTAGCCAGCTACACTCTGCGGCGTGCACCTTCGCCAGCTGCTCCAGCTCGGCATCGCGACCCCTGATGGCGTCCTCTCGGGCCTTCATCTTCTCCTCCTCCGCCTTGCGGTCTCGGGCTTCTTTCATGCGCTCCCTCCGCACGGTCTCCAGCTCAGCCTCCTGCGACCGGAAGCAGCCTTGGGTGTCCTCAACGTCCTTCAGCACCACCTCACAGGCGGCCACAGCCTAGGCGACGGCTTCCTTCTCCTTCTCGGAGTCTACAGCAGCCTGGCTCAGTGTAACGCCCCGGACACACCCGTCGGTGGTCGTTACTCCTGGCGGGATCTAGTCTGGCCCCACAGATCAATACTAGTCTTTTCTGTGCACTTTGTCCTCACTCGTGTGCACCCGGGAGCAACTTCCCGGTTGGTGACCCATCCTAATACTACTCCAAGCTGAGCACACTTAACTTTGGAGTTCTGTCCGAATGGGCTCCCGGAAAAGAAGGAATTCCTTATTGATATGAGTAGTCTATCATCCCTAATAAGCCAGGCTATCACATACACCCCCACTCAGAGGAACCGACGTCCTGGTCGGGCCACAGGAACGTTCCGTCTTAGCACATACGTCTGTGCATCCAGTCCGATACATGTGCCATGCCGTGTGCCATGACAGGTCACAAACGTCATGAACAACATGACCACGCACCTGTCCGCAAACATCCATGTAACCGCGAGGGTTGGCTCTGATACCAACTTGTAACGCCCCAGACACACCCGCCGGTGGTCGTTACTCCTGTCGGGATCTAGACTGGCCTCACAAATCAATACTAGTCTTTTCCGTGCACTTTGTCCTCACTCGTGCGCACCCGGGAGCAACTTCCCGGTCGGTCACCCATCCTGACACTACTCCAAGCTGAGCACGCTTAACTTTGGAGTTCTATCTGAATGGGCTCTCGGAAAAGAAGGAATTCCTTATTGATATGAGTAGTCTATCATCCCTAATAAGCCAGGCTATCACACTGAGCATCACCCGGACGTACACATCGGAGTGAAGCCAGCTGGAGACCAGCAGCAGGCGCCCGGCCACCAGGCGACGATCGGTGCCTTGAAGATCTTCTTGCAGCAGGGCCATCGTGGAAAGAGTGCGCTCCAGGATATCAGGAGAGGCGGAAGAACCTAGAGGCATTAGTGTGGCAGAAGGAGGAGGAGGCAACATCATCACCATGGCCCGGGAGGCTAGAAGCTCCTGAACCTTAGGAGCCCCAGCGCCCGAGCCAGACGTTAGCACCTCCGGAGCCAGCGGGGCCACGGGGGCTGACTCCTCCCAAGGATGCTCCACCAAGCCTCGCGAGGATGATCGGGCTGGAGAGGCGCGAGCGCCGTCGACGCTCTTATCCGTGGAAAGGGGTGCGACCGCAGGAGGCGATCCGGGCTTGAGCAGCACCACCTCGTCCTCCTTCCTCCTCTTTGCCGCGGGCTTGGTTGCACAAATGAAGAAGAATCAAGGACGAGCATCAAAAGCAAGAACAAGGAAGGACAAGAACACTTACTAGTCCACCGCAGCGTAGTCCCTCCGCTTCGTAAGCTTGAAGCCGGAGAGCCTCGCAGTCGAAGGCGCAGACGTGCGGGCTCCAGGGGCAGAAGCAGGGGCTGCAGACGAACCGGGGCAGCTCCAGGTGGCGTCAGGGCAGGAGTGTCGTCTCGGGGGATCAGCGCCGACCTGTCCCTCATCGGGACCGTGGGTAGCTCCTCTCTCCTAGGGAGGGCGCCATCCTCGTCGTCATTGTCACGAAAGGCGCAGAGGATATCGGCCTTGCGCAAGGGGGGGTCTCCCCCATCCCCTCCAGGGTCACCTCCTGTTGGAAATATGCCCTAGAGGCAATAATAAAAGTATTATTATATTTCAATGTTCATGATAAATGTCTTTTATTCATGCTATAACTGTATTATCCGGAAATCGTAATACACGTGTGAATACTTAGACCACAATATGTCCCTGGTGAGCCTCTAGTTGACTAGCTCGTTGTGATCAACAGATAGTCATGGTTTCTTGACTATGGACATTGGATGTCGTTGATAACGGGATCACATCATTAGGAGAATGATGTGATGGACAAGACCCAATCCTAAGCTTAGCATAAAAGATCGTGTAGTTCGTTTTGCTAGAGCTTTGCCAATGTCAAGTATCTCTTCCTTCGACCATGAGATCGTGTAACTCCCGGATACCGTAAGAGTGCCTTGGGTGTATCAAACGTCACAACGTAACTGGGTGACTATAAAGGTGCATTACAGGTATCTCCGAAAGTATCTGTTGGGTTGACACGGATCGAGACTGGGATTTGTCACTCCGTATGACGGAGAGGTATCTCTGGGCCCACTCGGTAATGCATCATCATAATGAGCTCAATGTGACCAAGGTGTTGGACACGGGATCATGCATTACGGTACGAGTAAAAGTGACTTGCCGGTAACGAGACTGAACAAGGTATTGGGATACCGACGATCGAGTCTCGGGCAAGTAACGTACCGATTGACAAAGGGAATTGCATACAGGGTTTGATCGAATCCTCGACATCGTGGTTCATCCGATGACAACATCGAGGAGCATGTGGGAGCCATCATGGGTATCCAGATCCCGCTGTTGGTTATTGACCCGAGAGCGTCTAGGTCATGTCTGCATGTCTCCCGAACCCGTAGGGTCTACACACTTAAGGTTCGGTGACGCTAGGGTTATTAGGAAGACTAGTATGTGACTACCGAATGTTGTTCGGAGTCCCGGATGGGATCCTGGATGTCACGAGGAGCTCCGGAAGGGTCCGGAGGTAAAGATTTATATATGGGAAGTTGTCAAACAGACACCGGGAAGTTTCGGGGTCATACCGGTATTGTACCGGGGCCACCGGAAGAGTTCCGGGGGTCCACCGGGAGGGGCCACCCCTCCCGGGGGGCCACATGGGCTGCATGGGGCATGGAGCCAGCCCCTGGTGGGCTGGCCGCACCCCCTCCCTTGGGCCCATGCGCCTAGGGTTGAGGGAGGAACCCTAGAGGGGGCGCCCCCCTTGGCTTGGGGGGCAAGCCACCCTCTCCCCCTCTCCCCTTGGCCGCCGCACCCCCCTAGATGGGTTCTAGGGGGCCGGCCCCCTTCTCCCTTCCCCCTATAAATAGAGGGGTGAGGGGAGGGCAGCCGCACCACCCTCCAAGGCGCAGCCCTCCCCTCCCCAACACCTCTCCTCCTCCGTTGTGTGCTTGGCGAAGCCCTGTCGGAGTACTGCCTCTCCACCATCACCACGCCGTCGTGCTGCCGGTGGAGCTATCTTCCTCAACCTCTCCTTCCCCCTTGCTGGATCAAGAAGGAGGAGACGTCTCCCGTCCCGTACGTATGTTGAACGCGGAGGTGCTGTCCGTTCAGCACTTGGTCATCAGTGATTCGAATCACGTCGAGTACGACTCCATCATCACCTTGCAAGCTTCCGCACGCGATCTACAAGTGGTATGTAGATGCTAACTCTCTCCCTTGACTCGTTGCTTAGATGAACTCATAGATGGATCTTGGTGAAACCGTAGGAAAATTTTTAATTTTCTGCAACGTTCCCCAACAGTGGTATCAGAGCTAGGTCTATGCGTAGTTCTCTTTGCACGAGTAGAACACAATTTTGTTGTGGGCGTGGATTTTGTCATCTTACTTGCCTCTACTAGTCTTTTCTTGCTCAACGGTATTGTGGGATGAAGCGGCCCGGACCAACCTTACACGTACGCTTACGTGAGACCGGTTCCACCGACTGACATGCACTAGTTGCATAAGGTGGCTGGCGGGTGTCTGTCTCTCCCACTTTAGTTGGAGCGGAATCGATGAACAGGGCCCTTATGAAGGGTAAATAGAAGTTGACAAAATCACGTTGTGGTGATTCGTAGGTAAGAAAACGTTCTTGCTAGAACCCAATTGCAGCCACGTAAAAGATGCAACAACAATTAGAGGACGTCTAACTTGTTTTTGCAGCAATTGATCATGTGATATGATATGGCCAGAAGTTGTGATGAATGATGAATTGTGATGTATGAGATCATGTTCTTTGTAATATGATTCACGACTTGCATGTCGATGAGTATGACAACCGACAGGAGCCATAGGAGTTGTCTTTATTTTTTGTATGACCTGCGTGTCATTGAATAACGCCATGTAAATTACTTTACTTTATTGCTAAACATTAGTCATAGAAGTAGAAGTAGTCGTTGGCGTGACAACTTCGTGAAGACACGATGATGGAGATCATGGTGTCAACCCGGTGACAAGATGATCATGGAGCCCCGAAGATGAAGATCAATGGAGCTATATGATATTGGCCATATCATGTCACAACTATATAATTGCATGTGATGTTTATTATGTTTATGCATCTTGGTTACTTAGGACGACGGTAGTAAATAAGATGATCCCTTATAAAATTTCAAGAAGTGTTCTCCCCTAACTGTGCACCGTTGCTACAGTTCGTCGCTTCTAAGCACCACGTGATGATCGGGTGTGATGGATTCTTACGTTCACATACAACGGGTGTAAGACAGTTTTACACAGCGAAAACACTTAGGGTTAACTTGACGAGCCTAGCATGTGCAGACATGGCCTCGGAACACGGAGACCGAAAGGTCGAACACGAGTCGTATGGAAGATACGATCAACATGAGAATGTTCACCGACGATGACTAGTCCGTCTCACGTGATGATCGGACACGGCCTAGTCGACTCGGATCGTGTAAACAATTAGATGACTAAAGGGATGTCTAATCTGAGTGGGAGTTCATAATTTGATTAGAACTTTATTATCATGAACTTAGTCTAAAACCTTTGCAAATATGTCTTGTAGATCAATGGCCAACGCTAATGTCAACATGAACTTCAACGCATTCCTAGAGAAAACCAAGCTGAAAGATGATGGCAGCAACTATACGGACTGGGTCCGGAACCTGAGGATCATCCTCATAGCTGCCAGGAAACAATATGTCCTAGAAGGACCGCTAGGTGACGCTCCCGTCCCAGAGAACCAAGACATTATGAATGCTTGGCAGTCTCGTGCTGATGATTACTCCCTCGTTCAGTGCGGCATGCTTTACAGCTTAGAACCGGGGCTCCAAAAGCGTTTTGAGCACCACGGAGCATATGAGATGTTCGAAGAGCTGAAACTAGTTTTTCAAGCTCATGCCCGGGTCGAGAGATATGATGTCTCCGACAAGTTCTACAGTTATAAGATGGAGGAAAACAGTTCTGTCAGTGAGCACATCCTGAAGATGTCTGGGTTGCACAACCGTATGACCCAGCTGAACATTAACCTCCCAGATGAGGCGGTCATTGACAGAATCCTCCAGTCGCTCCCACCAAGCTACAAGAGCTTTGTAATGAACTACAACATGCAGGGGATGGAAAAGACCATTCCTGAAGTGTTCTCGATGCTGAAGTCAGCAGAGGCTGAAATCAAGAAAGAACATCAAGTGTTGATGGTCAATAAGACCACCAAGTTCAAGAAGGGCAAGGGTAAGAAGAACTTCAAGAAGGACGGCAAAGATGTTGCCGCGCCTGGTAAGCTAGTTACCGGGAAGAAGTCAAAGAATGGACCCAAGCCTGAGACTGAGTGCTTTTATTGCAAGGGGAAGGGTCACTGGAAGCGGAACTGCCCCAAATACTTAGCGGATAAGAAGGCCGGCAACACCCAAGGTATATTGATATACATGTGATTGATGTGTACCTTACCAGTACTCGTAGTAACTCCTGGGTATTTGATACCGGTGCCGTTGCTCATATTTGTAACTCACAGCAGGAGCTGCGGAATAAACGGAGACTGGCGAAGGACGAGGTGACGATGCGCGTCGGGAATGGTTCCAGAGTCGATGTGATCGCCGTCGGCACGCTGCCTCTACATTTACCTACAGGATTAGTTTTGAACCTTAATAATTGTTATTTAGTGCCAAGTTTGAGCATGAACATTGTATCTGGATCTCGTTTAATACGAGATGGCTACTCATTTAAGTCTGAGAATAATGGTTGTTCGATTTATATGAGAGATATGTTTTATGGTCATGCTCTGATGGTCAATGGTTTATTCTTAATGAATCTCGAGCGTAATATTACACATGTTCATAGTGTAGATGCCAAAAGATTTAAAGTTGATAACGATAGTCCCACATACTTGTGGCACTGCCGCCTTGGTCACATTGGTGTCAAGCGCATGAAGAAGCTCCATGCCGATGGACTTTTAGAGTCTCTTGATTATGAATCGTTTGACACGTGCGAACCATGCCTCTTGGGCAAAATGACCAAGACTCCGTTCTCCGGAACAATGGAGCGAGCAACCAACTTGTTGGAAATCATACATACCGATGTGTGCAGTCCAATGAGCGTTGAGGCTCGCGGAGGATATCGTTATGTTCTCACTCTCACTGATGACTTGAGTAGATATGGGTATGTCTACTTAATGAAACACAAGTCTGAAACCTTTGAAAAGTTCAAGGAATTTCAGAATGAGGTAGAGAATCAACGTGACCGAAAGATAAAATTCTTACGATCAGATCGTGGAGGAGAATACTTAAGTCACGAATTTGGTACACACTTAAGGAAATGTGGAATCGTTTCACAACTCACGCCGCCTGGAACACCTCAGCGAAACGGTGTGTCCGAACGTCGTAATCGCACCCTATTGGATATGGTGCGGTCTATGATGTCTCTTACCGATTTACCGCTATCATTTTGGGGATACGCTCTAGAGACAGCTACATTCACTTTAAATAGGGCACCGTCTAAATCCGTTGAGACGACACCGTATGAATTATGGTTTGGAAAGAAACCTAAGCTGTCGTTTCTAAAAGTTTGGGGATGCGATGCTTATGTCAAGAAACTTCAACCTGAAAAGCTCGAACCCAAGTCGGAAAAATGCGTATTCATAGGATACCCTAAGGAAACTGTCGGGTATACCTTCTACTTAAGATCCGAAGGCAAGATCTTTGTTGCCAAGAACGGATGCTTTCTGGAAAAAGAGTTTCTCTCGAAAGAAGTAAGTGGGAGGAAAGTAGAACTCGATGAAGTATTACCTCTTGAGCGGGAAAGTGGCGCAGCGTAGGAAACCGTTCCTGTGATGCCCACACCAACTGAAGAGGAAAACAATGATGATGATCAAGGTACTTCGGATCAAGTTGCTGCTGAACTTCGTAGGTCCACAAGGACACGTTCCGCACCAGAGTGGTACGGCAACCCTGTCCTGGAAATCATGTTGTTAGACAACAATGAACCTTCGAACTATGAAGAAGCGATGGCGGGCCCGGATTCCAACAAATGGCTTGAAGCCATGAAATCTGAGATAGAATCCATGTATGAAAACAAAGTATGGACTTTGACAGACGTGCCCGATGATCGGCGAGCGATAGAAAACAAATGGATTTTTAAGAAGAAGACGGACGCGGATGGTAATGTTACAATCTATAAGGCTCGACTTGTCGCTAAGGGTTATCGACAAGTTCAAGGGATTGACTACGACGAGACTTTCTCTCCCGTAGCGAAGCTGAAGTCCGTCCAAATCATGTTAGCAATTGCCGCATACTATGATTATGAGATATGGCAAATGGACGTCAAAACGGCATTCCTTAACGGGCATCTTAAGGAAGAACTGTATATGATGCAGCCGGAAGGTTTTGTCGATCCTCGGAACGCTAACAAAGTATGCAAGCTCCAGCGATCCATTTATGGACTGGTGCAAGCATCTCGGAGTTGGAACATTCGCTTTGATGAGATGATCAAAGCGTTTGGGTTTATGCAGACTTATGGAGAAGCCTGCGTTTACAAGAAAGTGAGTGGGAGCTCTGTAGCATTTCTCATATTATATGTAGATGACATACTCTTGATGGGAAATAATATAGAATTTCTGGACAGCATTAAGGCCTACTTGAATAAGTGTTTTTCAATGAAGGACCTTGGAGAAGCTGCTTATATATTAGGCATCAAGATCTATAGAGATAGATCGAGACGCCTCATAGGTCTTTCACAAAGCACATACCTTGATAAGATTTTGAAGAGGTTCAAAATGGATCGGTCCAAGAAGGGGTTCTTGCCTATGTTACAAGGTGTGAGACTGAGCTCGGCTCAGTCACCGACCACGGCAAAAGATAAAGAAGAGATGAGTGTCATCCCCTATGCTTCAGCCATAGGATCTATTATGTATGCCATGTTGTGTACCAGACCCGATGTAAACCTTGCCGTAAGTTTGGTAGCAAGATACCAAAGTAATCCCGGCAAGGAACACTGGACAGCGGTCAAGAATATCCTGAAGTACCTGAAAAGGACGAAGGACATGTTTCTCGTTTATGGAGGAGACGAAGAGCTCGTCGTAAAGGGTTACGTCGACGCTAGCTTCGACTCAGATCTGGATGACTCTAAGTCACAAACCGGATACGTGTATATGTTGAATGGTGGAGCAGTAAGCTGGTGCAGCTGCAAGCAGAGCGTCGTGGCGGGATCTATGTGTGAAGCGGAGTACATGGCAGCCTCGGAGGCAGCGCATGAAGCGATTTGGGTGAAGGAGTTCATCACCGACCTAGGAGTCATACCCAATGCGTCGGGGCCGATCAAACTCTTCGGTGACAACACTGGAGCTATTGCCCTCGCCAAGGAGCCCAGGTTTCACAAGAAGACCAGGCACATCAAGCGTCGTTTCAACTCCATCCGTGAAAATGTTCAAGATGGAGACATAGAGATTTGCAAAGTGCACACGGATCTGAATGTCGCAGATCCGCTGACTAAACTCTCTCGCGTGCAAAACATGATCAACACCAGAACTCTATGGGTGTTCGATTCATCACAATGTAACTAGATTGGTGACTCTAGTGCAAGTGGGAGACTATTGGAAATATGCCCTAGAGGCAATAATAAAAGTATTATTATATTTCAATGTTCATGATAAATGTCTTTTATTCATGCTATAACTGTATTATCCGGAAATCGTAATACACGTGTGAATACTTAGACCACAATATGTCCCTGGTGAGCATCTAGTTGACTAGCTCGTTGTGATCAACAGATAGTCATGGTTTCCTGACTATGGACATTGGATGTCGTTGATAACAGGATCACATCATTAGGAGAATGATGTGATGGACAAGACCCAATCCTAAGCTTAGCATAAAAGATCGTGTAGTTCGTTTTGCTAGAGCTTTGCCAATGTCAAGTATCTCTTCCTTCGACCATGAGATCGTGTAACTCCCGGATACCGTAAGAGTGCCTTGGGTGTATCAAACGTCACAACGTAACTGGGTGACTATAAAGGTGCATTACAGGTATCTCCGAAAGATTCTGTTGGGTTGACACGGATCGAGACTGGGATTTGTCACTCCGTATGACGGAGAGGTATCTCTGGGCCCACTCGGTAATGCATCATAATAATGAGCTCAATGTGAACAAGGTGTTGGACACGGGATCATGCATTACGGTACGAGTAAAAGTGACTTGCCGGTAACGAGACTGAACAAGGTATTGGGATACCGACGATCGAGTCTCGGGCAAGTAACGTACCGATTGACAAAGGGAATTGCATACAGGGTTTGATCGAATCCTCGACATCGTGGTTCATCCGATGACAACATCGAGGAGCATGTGGGAGCCATCATGGGTATCCAGATCCCGCTGTTGGTTATTGACCTGAGAGCGTCTAGGTCATGTCTGCATGTCTCCCGAACCCGTAGGGTCTACACACTTAAGGTTCGGTGACGCTAGGGTTATCAGGAAGACTAGTATGTGACTACCGAATGTTGTTCGGAGTCCCGGATGGGATCCTGGACGTCACGAGGAGCTCCGGAAGGGTCCGGAGGTAAAGATTTATATATGGGAAGTTGTCAAACAGACACCGGGAAGTTTCGGGGTCATACCGGTATTGTACCGGGGCCACCGGAAGAGTTCCGGGGGTCCACCGGGAGGGGCCACCCCTCCCGGGGGGCCACATGGGCTGCGTGGGGCAGGGAGCCAGCCCCTGGTGGGCTGGCCGCACCCCCTCCCTTGGGCCCATGCGCCTAGGGTTGAGGGGGGAACCCTAGAGGGGGCGCCCCCCTTGGCTTGGGGGGCAAGCCACCCTCTCCCCCTCTCCCCTTGGCCGCCGCACCCCCCCTAGATGGGTTCTAGGGGGACGGCCCCCTTCTCCCTTCCCCCTATAAATAGAGGGGTGAGGGGAGGGCAGCCGCACCATCCTCCAAGGCGCAGCCCTCCCCTCCCCAACACCTCTCCCCCTCCGTTGTGTGCTTGGCGAAGCCCTGTCGGAGTACTGCCTCTCCAGCATCACCATGCCGTCGTGCTGCCGGTGGAGCTGTCTTCCTCAACCTCTCCTTCCCCCTTGCTGGATCAAGAAGGAGGAGACGTCTCCCGTCCCGTACGTGTGTTGAACACGGAGGTGCTGTCCGTTCAGCACTTGGTCATCGGTGATTCGAATCACGTCGAGTACGACTCCATCATCACCTTGCAAGCTTCCGCACGCGATCTACAAGTGGTATGTAGATGCTAACTCTCTCCCTTGACTCGTTGCTTAGATGAACTCATAGATGGATCTTGGTGAAACCGTAGGAAAATTTTTAATTTTCTGCAACGTTCCCCAACACCTCCTAGTCACGCTCCTCGTCGTCCTCCTCCTCCTCCCCGTCCTCTCGAGAATCACCAGAAGACACGTCGACCATCGCCGTCACCACATGAACCTCAGAAGATGCTGGCGGCACCAGGCCGCGCCCGTCAAATGTGGGCATGGCGGCTACGACCTGCGCCCCATCCTTCCCGAGGAACAAGGGAGCGTGGGGATTCGGCGGATACTCTTGGTCATCTCTGACCAGGAGACGGAGGACTATGGCCAGCTCCTCGTCGGACAAGGCCTTCAGACTCAAGCGGAGCTTGTCTTCTCCATCCACGAGCGTCCACAAGGGGTGTGTGCGCGCCTGGAGAGGAGCCACCCGCAGCTCTAAGAATTCCCTCAAGAGCATGGCCCCCGTAAGCTTTGCCGCCTTCGCGTTGCCCGGCTTCAGGTCGGCGTTCATCTTCTCCAGCACCAACTTCGCCCTGTCACCAGTAAGCTTCGTGTAGGACCATCTCTCATCAGGCTAGGGCATCCCCGTCGGCAGTTTCAGCTGTGGGTGGACACACTTTGCATCCATCATAACCCACTTGCTCCTGAAGCCATCGACCTTCTTCCCGGTCTTTGAAATTGCGTTGGCCTTGCCGGCTGCGATGAAGTTGGCGCACCCCATGCTGTGGCCGTCATTGATCCGGAGGTAGAAGAAGTGGCGCAGCAGTGCCACGGACGGCATCACCCCGACGTACGCCTCACAGCAGAAGGCAAAGATGGACAAGAGAAGAACAGAGTTGGGATGGAGATGAAGAGCCTGTAACCCGTAGTGTTGGAGGACCGCGTAGAAGAAGTCGGAGAAGGGGGGGACGAGGCCGACGACGACGCTGCTCATGAAGAAGGTGTAGAAGGAGCTCTTCAAAGCCTCGGGCACGACAGAGCCAGCCCGGAGCTCGGACTCCTCCTTCTCGTTGTGCTCCCCCGCCGTCAGCAGGCACATGACGGCGAGGTTCTTCGCTAAGACATTGGGCGCATCCAGAGCCGGCTCGTACCAGGAAGGCGGCGAGTCGACCTTGGGCTTTCGGGGCACCATCGGTCGGAAGCTCGGAGAGGGATTGGAGCGGATCTAGAGATTTCGGAAGCAAGGAGTGCGAGGGGAGATCTGGAGATAGGCGAAGGAAGCAATGAAGGCAAGCATTGCTCGCACTGGCCTTTTTGTCAGATGGGTAGTTGCCGAGGCAGCATGGGGAAGCAGATATGCCCACGTCCAATCAGTCGCCACGCGCCAACCGTGGCCACAGGCTGTGGGGACCCATGGCGCTCCGTACTTGCCCTTTGGCTTCGCCCAGAAGCCAAGCCCAACCGCGCCTTGGGCCCGGGGGCTACTAATGACCCAAAAGTGTAGGGGATCTATCATAGCCTTTTCGATAAGTAAGAGTTTCGAACCCAACGAGGAGCAGAAGGAAATGATAAGCGGTTTTCAGCAAGGTATTCTCTGCAAGCACTGAAATTATCGGTAATAGATGGTTTTGTGATAAGGTAATTTGTAACGAGTAACAAGTAGTAAAAGTAAATAAGGTGCAGCAATATGGCCCAATCCTTTTGGTAGCAAAGGACAAGCCTGGACAAACTCTTATATAAAGGAAAGCGCTCCCGAGGACACATGGGAATTATCGTCAAGCTAGTTTTCATCACGCCCATATGATTCACGTTCAGTACTTTGATAATTTGATATGTGGGTGGACCGGTGCTTGGGTACTGTCCATCCTTGGACGAGCATCCCACTTATGATTAACCCCTATTGCAAGCATCCGCAACTACAACAGAAGTATTAAGGTAAACCTAACCATAGCATGAAACATATGGATCCAAATCAGCCCCTCACGAAGTAACGCATAAACTAGGGTTTAAGCTTCTGTCACTCTAGCAACCCATCATCTACTTATTACTTCCCATTGCCTTCCCCTAGGCCCAAACAATGGTGAAGTGTCTCGTAGTCGACGTTCACATGACACCACTAGAGGAAAGATAACATACATCTCATCGAAATATCGAATGAATACCAAATTCACATGACTACTTATAGCAAGACTTCTCCAATGTCCTCAGGAACAAACGTAGCTACTCACAAATCATATTCATGTTCATAATCAGAGGGGTATTAATATGCATAATGGATCTGAACATATGATGTTCCACCAAGTAAACCAACTAGCATCAACTACAAGGAGTAATCAACACTACTAGCAACCCACAGGTACCAATCTGAGGTTTGGATACAACAATTGGATACAATAGATGAACCAGGGTTTGAGATGAGATGGTGCTGGTGAAGATGTTGATGGAGATTGACCCCCTTCCAATGAGAGGATTGTTGGTGAAGACGATGGTGATGATTTCCTCCTCCTGGAGGGAAGTTTCCCCGGCAGAACAGTTCTGCCAGAGCCCTAGATTGGTTCCGCCAAGGTTCCACCTCGTGGCGGTGGAGTTTCGTCCCGTCAGCTTGCTTATGATTTTTTCCTCGACGAAAGACTCCATATAGCCAAAGATGGGCATCAGAGGGCCACCAGGGGGCCCACAAGGTAGGGGGCGCGCCCAGGGGGGTAGGGCGCGCCCCCACCCTCGTGGATGGTGGGTGGCCCCCTCTGGTACTTCTTTTGCCTAATATTTTTTATATATTCTTAAAATAATTCCTGTGGAGTTTCAGGACTTTTGGAGATGTGCAGAATAGGTCTCTAATATTTGCTCCTTTTCCAGCCCAGAATTCCAACTGCGGGCATTCCCCCTCTTCATGTAAACCTTGTAAAATAAGAGAGAAAAGGCATAAGTATTGTGACATAATGTGTAATAACAACCCATAATGCAATAAATATTGATATAAAAGCACGATGCAAAATGGACGTATCAACTCCCCCAAGCTTAGACCCCGCTTGTCCTCAAGCGAAAGCCGAAATCAAAAAATATGTCCACATGTTTAGAGATAGAGGTGTCGATAAAATAAAATACGGACATGAGGGCATCATAATCATTCTTAGAACAACAACATATATATATAGTCATATGATCTCTTATGCTAAAGTAACAGTTCATTCACATACTCAAGTATGAATCAGAAACTTCATTCAAAACTAGCAAAATATAATCTGAGTGATTGAAGCAATTGCAATTTATCATAACATAGGAACGAGTCAATATAAGAGCTTCTCAGCAAGTCCACATACTCAACCATCATTTAGTCTTTCACAATTGCTAATACTCATGCGATATTTATGGTTATGAAGTTTTGATCGGACACAGAGAAAGATAGGGGCTTATAGTTTTGCCTCCCAACTTTTTACCTCAAGGGTAATGTCAACAATAATAGTTCATGAAAACTCACATCCAATTAGTTATATATACCTGGATCTTTCCAACACATTGTGCTTGCCAAAGGATAAAATGTAAAAAGAAAAGGTGAATATCACCGTGACTCTGGCATGAAGTATAAGACAAGAATAAAAGATACGCCCTTCGTAGAGGGAAGCAGAGGTTGTCATGTGCTTTTGTGGTTGGATACACAAAATCTTAATGCGAAAGAACGTCACTTTATATTTTCCACTTGTGATATGGACCTTTATTATGCAGTCCGTCGCTTTTATTTCTTCCACATCACAAGATCGTATAAAGCTTATTTTCTCCACACTAATAAATCTTACATATTTAGAGAGCAATTTTTATTGCTTGCAACGATGAAAACTTACTTTAAGGATCTTACTCAATCCATAGGTAGATATGGTGGACTCTCATGGCAAAACTAGGTTTAAGGATATTTGGAAGCACAAGTAGTATTTCTACTTGGTGCAAAGAATTTGGCTAGCATGAGAGGGAAAGGCAAGCTCAACATGTTGGATGATCCATGACAATATAATTTATTTTAGATGTAAGGAAACATAACCCATCACGTTGTCTTCCTTGTCCAACCTCAACTCTTTAGCATGTCATATTTTAGTGAGTGCTCACAATCACAAAAGATGTCCAAGATAGTATATTTATATCTGAAAACCTCTCTTTCTTTATTACTTCCTATTAATTGCAACGATGACCAAAACTATGTTTGTTAACTCTCAACAATTTTTATTCATCATACTATTTTTATGTGAAGTCATTACTCTCCATAAGATCCATATGATCTCTTTATTTCTTTTTATTTCTTCTCTTTTATTATACTCCCTCAAGATCATAGCAAAATAATCAAGCCCTTGACTCAACACTAATCTTCATTATATATAGCTCACGGAATCAATTACATAGAAGGATCATACAGCAAAACTCAAAACTAGATCATACTAAAACTTTTATTCTACTAGATCAAGATATTACCAAAAGGATCGAACCAAGAAAAATGGTAAAGATAAAAGTGTGATGGTGATACGACACCGGGGCACTCCCCCAAGCTTGGCAGTTGCCAAGGGGAGTGCCCATACCCAAAGTTCTTCTTTATTGGTGAAGAAGGTGTCGGTGATGATGGGTAGTCGCACATCGAGCGTAGGAGGTCCTCCAGTTTGCGGATAATGCCCGTGAGTGCGATGATATGCTCCTTCAACAAAATATTTTCACTTGTGAGATACTTGTTTTGAATGCAAGCTAACTCAATCATATTGAAAGCTTGAATCTCCGTTGGGGTAAAGAGATTGTGGTGAGGTTGAAGGATGTCTTCTTCTGCTACTACCAGAACTTGATCCCCCATGGCCTTCTTGATCCCATCATCCTTGTTGATCTCTCCGGGCTCTTCTCTCTTCAGCTCTATCTTCATTAGCCAAGCATCGTTGCCCTCATTGTTGGAGGACGAGGGAGACGACATGATGCCTGGCCTTGACAACCCTGGCAGAAAACAGCTCGAAACAAAAACATGAGATATTTGCGTGATACACTGCTGAAAGCCTTCGGGAGATTATATAGTGAATTTTTACCGACCAAAAGAAGTATTGTGCAAGAAAACGGAGTCCGGAGAGCACGCGAGGTACCCACGAGGCAGGGGAGCGCGCCCAGGGGGTAGGGCGCGCCCTCCACCCTCGTGGACACCTCGTGTCCTTCCCGAACTGCTTCTTATTTTCCTATTTTCTTAAATATTCCAAAACGGAGAAAAATTGCCATTAGAACTGCTTTGGAGTCAGTTTACTTACCGTACCATGTACCTATTCCTTTTCAGAGTCTGAAACATTCTGGAAAGTGTCCCTTATGTATTCCTCCGGGGTTACGGTTTCAATAACATTAGTTTCAACATTTATAGGATTACCTGAGATACAATGTTCGATTCTTTGACCGTTCACCACCCTCGGATTAGTGCCTTCAAAGTTGTTGATTTTTATGGCACTAGAACGATAAACCTCCTCGATGATGTAAGGACCTTCCCATTTTGCGAGGAGTTTGCCTGCAAAAAATCTTAAACGAGAGTTGTATAATAATACATAATCACCTACATTAAAATCATGCATTTGTATCCTTTTAGCATGCTATCTTTTAACTTTTTCTTTAAACAGTTTGGCATTCTCATAAGCCTGGGTTCTCCATTCATCAAGTGAGCTAATTTCAAAAAGCCTCTTCTCACCGGCAAGTTTGAAGTCATAGTTGATCTCTTTAATGTCCCAATATGCCTTATGTTCTAGTTCAAGAGGTAAGTGACATGCTTTTCCATAAACCATTTTATATGGAGACATACCCATAGGATTTTTATATGCGGTTCTATAAGCCCATAATGCATCATCAAGTTTCTTGGACCAATTCTTTCTAGATCTATTAACAGTCTTTTGCAAAATTAATTTAAGCTCTCTATTGCTCAGTTCTACTTGACCACTGGACTGTGGATGATATGGAGATGCAATTCTATGATTAACATCATACTTAGCAATCATTTTATGAAAAGCACCATGAATAAAATGTGAACCACCATCAGTCATTAGATATCTAGGGACTCCAAAACTTGGAAAAATAACTTCTTTAAGCATCTTAATAGAGGTGTTATGATCAACACTACTATCCACTTAGTAACGTAATCAATAGCAACTAAAATATGTGTATACCCATTAGAGGAGGGAAATGGTCCCATATAATCAAAGCCCCAAACATCAAATGGTTCAATAACAAGTGAATAATTCATGGGCATTTCTTGACGTATATTAATATTACCAATTCTTTGACATTCATCACAGGACAGGACAAACTTACGGGCATCCTTGAAGAGAGCAGGCCAATAAAAACCGGATTGCAATACCTTATGTGCAGTTCTATCTCCAGCGTGGTGTCCTCCATAAGCCTCGGAGTGACACTTGCGTAGGATCTATTCCTGTTCATGCTCAGGTACACAACATCTAATAACACCATCTACTCCTTTATAAAGATGCGGTGATGACCCACAAGTATAGGGGATCTATCGTAGTCCTTTCGATAAGTAAGAGTGTCGAGCCCAACGAGGAGCAGAAGGAAATGATAAGCGGTTTTCAGCAAGGTATTCTCTGCAAGCACTGAAATTGTAGGTAATAGATAGTTTTGTGATAAGATAATTTGTAACGAGCAACAAATAACAAAAGTAAATAAAGTGCAGCAAGGTGGCCCAATCCTTTTTGTAGCAAAGGACAAGCCTGGACAAACTCTTATATAGAAGAAAGGGCTCCCGAGGACACATGGGAATTATCGTCAAGCTAGTTTTCATCACATTCATATGATTCACGTTTGGTACTTTGATATTTTGATATGTGGGTGGACCGGTGCTTGGGTGCTGTCCTTACTTGGACAAACATCCCACTTATGATTAACCCCCATTGCAAGCATCCGCTACTACAACAGAAGTATTAAGGTAAACCTAACCATAGCATGAAACATATGGATCAAATCAGCCCCTTACGAAGCAAAGCGTAAACTAGGGTTTAAGATTCTGTCACTCTAGCAACCCATCATCTACTTATTACTTCCCAATGCCTTCCTCTAGGCCCAAATAATGGTGAAGTTTCTTATAGTCGACGTTCACATAACACCACTAGAGGAGAGACAACATACATCTCATCAAAATATCGAACGAATACCTAATTCACATGACTACTAATAGCAAGACTTCTCCCATGTCATCAGGAACAAACGTAACTACTCACAAAGCATATTCATGTTCATAATCAAAGGGGTATTAATATCCATATAGGATCTGAACATATTAACTTCCACCAAATAAGTCAACTAGCATCAACTACAAGGAGTAATCAACACTACTACCAACCTACAGGTACCAATCCCAGACTTAGAGACAAGAATTGGATAAAAGAGATGAACTAGGGTTTGAGAGGAGATGGTGCTGGTGAAGATGTTGATGGAGATTGGCCCGCTCCCGATGAGAGGAGCATTGGTGATGATGATGGCGATGATTTCCCCCTCCCGGAGGGAAGTTTCCCTGGCAGAACAGCTCCGCCAGAGCACTAGATTGGTTCCACTAAGGTTCCGCCTCATGGCGGCGGAGTCTCGTCCCGAAAGCTTCCTTATTATTTTTTCTCAGACGAAAGATTTCATATAGCAGAAGATGGGCATCGGAGGGCCACCAGGGGGCCCATGAGGCAGGGGGCGCGCCCAGGGGGTAGGGTGCGCCCCCACCCTCGTGGCTGGTGAGTGGCCACCCTTTGTACTTCTTGCGCTCAGTATTTTTTATATATTCTGGAAATAACTTCCATGAAGTTTCAGGACTTTTGGAGCTATGCAGAATAGGTCTCTAATATTTGCTCCTTTTCCAGCCCATAATCCCAGCTGCCGGCATTCTCCCTCTTTATGTAGACCTTGTAAAATAAGAGAGAATAGGCATAAGTATTGTTTACATAATGTGTAGTAGCAGCCCATAATGCAATAAATATCGATATAAAATCATGATGAAAAATGGACATATCATGCGGGTCATCCTAGAAGTAATGTCTTAAATCATAGAAGAACTTTTTCTTTTGCTGGTATGTGAAACTAGGTGGTATAAACTTAGCAACAATATAATTAGCATAATAAGCATACCATGGAGTAGTACGAGAAGCATTTATCATAGCTAATTTTTCATCTGGAAAGCTATCAACAATAGGTAGTGGGTCATCAAGAACACTCTCTAACCTAGACAGGTTGTTTGCAACGGGGTTCTCAGCTCCCTTTCTATCAATAATATGCAAATAAAATTCTTGTAGTAAGAGAACCCATCTAATAAGTCTAGGTTTAGCATCTTTCTTTTCCATAATATATTTAATAGCAGCATGATCAGTGTGAACAGTCACTTTAGAATCAACAATATAAGGTCTGAACTTATCACAAGCAAACACAACTGCTAAAAATTACTTTTCGGTAGTAGCATAATTTCTTTGAGCACTGTCTAGAGTTTTACTAGCATATTGAATAACATTTAATTTCTTATCAACTCTTTGTCGTAGAACAACCCCTACAGCATAATCACTAGATCACACATGATTTCAAATGGTAAATTCCAATCAGGAGGCTGAACAATAGGTGCAGAAATCAAGGCTTTCTTAAGTATTTCAAGTGCTTCTACAGAATCATCATCAAAAACAAAAGGAACATCTTTTTGTAAGAGATTAGTTAGAGGCTGAGAAATTTTAGAGAAGTCCTTAAGAACCTCCTATAAAAACCTGCATGACCAAGGAAAATTCTTATACCTTTAATGTCCTTGGGGCACAACATCTTTTCAATAGCATCAAATTTAGCATTGTCAACTTCAATACCTCCTTCAGAAATTTTATGCCCCAAGACAATACCTTCATTAACCATAAAGTTGCACTTCTCCCAATTCAAAACAAGATTAGTTTCTTCACATCTCTGCAAAACTCGATCAAGGTTTCTTAAGAAATCATCAAAAGAAGTCCCATAAACGGAGAAATCATCCATGCATACCTCAATAACCTTTTCACAAAAGTCAGAGAATATAGCAGTCATACTTCTTTGAAAGGTTGCAGGTGCATTATATAAACCAAAAGGCATACGTCTATAGGCAAAGGTACCGAAAGGGCAAGTAAAAGTTGTCTTTTCTTGATCCTATTTTGACACACGTATTTGTGGGAAACCAGAATAACCATCTAGAAAGCAAAAATGTGTATGCTTGGATAATCTTTCTAGCATTTGATCAATAAAAGGTAAAGGGTAATGATCCTTTTAGTAGCTTTATTTAATTTGTGGAAATCAATTACCATTCTATAACCTGTAACAATTCTTTGTGGGATCAATTCATCTTTATCATTAGGAACAACAGTAATACCTCCCTTCTTAGGGACACAATGGACAGGACTTACCCACTGACTATCAGCAACGGGATAAATTGTACCTGCTTCCAGAAGCTTTAGTATTTCTTTTCTTACCACTTCTTTCATCGTAGGATTTAACCTTCGTTGGTGATCAACAACCGGTTTAGCATCTTTCTCCAGTTTTATTGTGTGCTGCATAGAGTGGGACTAATGCCCTTAAGGTCATCAAGAGTATATCCAATAGCAGCACGATGCTTCTTTAGAGTTTTCAATAATTTATTTTCTTCATGCTCTGAAAGGTTAGCACTAATAATAACAGGATATATCTTGTTCTCATCAAGATAAGCATATTTAAGAGTATCAGGTAAAGGTTTAAGCTCAAATGCAGGATCACCCTTAGGTGGAGGAGGATCCCCTAGGATTTCAACACACAAGTTTTGTTTCAAAATAGGTCCCTGTTTAAAGAATACTTCATCTATTTCCCTTCTTCCATTCATAAACATATAATTTTCATGGTCTAGCAAATATTGTTCTAAAGGATCAGTAGGAGGCATGGCAATAGAAGCAAGACCAATACTTTAATCTTTACTAGGCAATTATTTATCATGGGGTTGTCTATGAAATCTAGCAAAATTAAACTCATGAGACATATTCCCCAAACCAATAGAAACAATATCTTTATTGCAGTCTATCTTAGCATTAACAGTATTCAAGAAGGGTCTACCAAATATAATGGGACAAAAGTTATCTTGTGGGGAACCAAGAACAAGATAATCAGCAGGATATTTAACTTTCCCACACAAGACTTCAACATCTCTAACAATCCCAACTGGTGAAATAGTATCTCTATTGGCAAGCTTAATAGTAACAACAATCTCTTCTATCTCAACAGGTGCAATATCATGCATAATTTCTTTGTATAAGGAATGGGGTATTGCACTTGCAGTAGCACCCACATCACATAATCCATGATAGCAATGATGTCCTATTTTAACACAAATAACAGGCATGCCTACAACAGGTCTATGTTTATTTTTAGTATCAGGTCTAGCAATTCTAGCAGATTCATTGCAGAAGTAAATAACATGCCCATCAATATTATCGGCCAAGAGATCTTTAACCATAGCAACACTAGGTTCAACATTAATTTGCTCTGGGGGTTTGGGTGTCTTAATATTACTTTTGTTGACCACAGTTGAAGCTTTAGCATGATCCTTTATTCTAATAGGGAAATGTGGTTTCTCAATATAAGCAGTAGGAACAACATGATCATTATAAGTGATAGTCTTTTCTTAAACTTTAATAGGTGCAACTACTTTTACTTCAATGGGAGTATTATATTTAAACCACTTCTCCTTAGGGAGATCAACATGAGTAGCAAAGGATTCACAGAAAGAAGCTACTATCTCAGAGTCAAGTCCATATTTAGTGCTAAATTCACGGAAAGCATCGGTATCCATAAAAGATTTAACACAATCAAACTTAGGTGTTATACCCGACTCCTTACCTTTGTCGAGGTCCTAATCTTCAGAGTTGTGTTTAATTCTTTCCAATAAATCCCATTTAAATTCAATAGTCTTCATCATAAAAGATCCAGTACAAGAAGTATCGAGCAAGGAGCGATTACTGAGAGAAAGCAAGCATAATTTTTTTGAATAATCATTTCTTTTGAGAGCTCATGATTGGGGCATGAATGTAACATTGTTTTAAGCCTCCCCCAAGATTGAGTGATGCTTTCTCCTTTGTGAGGCCAAAAATTATATATATAATTACGATCACGATGAACAAGATGCATAGGATAAAACTTCTGATGAAATTCCAATTTCAATCGGTTTTAGTTCCATGATCCCATATCATCACATAGCCTAAACCATGTCAATGCCTCTCCCTTCAAAGATAAAGGGAAGACCTTCTTATTGATAACATCCTCGGGCATACCTGCAAGCTTAAATAATCCACAAACTTCATCAACATAGATTAGGTGCAAATTGGGATGTAATGTTCCATCACCTGTGAAAGGATTAGCTAGCAGTTTCTCTATCATACCCGAAGGAATTTCAAAGTAAACATTTTCAGTAGGTTGATGAGCAACTCTATGCTCTATTGGTCGAGGTGAAGATACCCCGAACCAGCCCCTAAAAGGGTTATGTTCCATAGTGACAATCGACAGTAAATTTCGGCACACTATATAAAGTTTTCCTTACCAAATTCCACCTACCAAAGCCCCTTCACTCCCCGGCAACGGCACCAGAAAAGAGTCTTGATGACCCACAAGTGTAGGGGATCTGTTGTAGCCTTTTCGATAACTAAGAGTGTTAAACCCAACGAGGAGCAAAAGGAAATGATAAGCGGATTTCAACAAGGTATTCTCTGCAAGCACTGAAATTATCGGTAACAAATAGTTTTGTGATAAGGTAATTTGTAACGAGTAACAAGTAGTAAAAGTAAATAAGGTGCAGCAATATGGCCCAATCCTTTTTGTAGCAAAGGACAAGCCTGGACAAACTCTTATATAAAGGAAAACGCTCCTGAGGACACATGGGAATTATCGTCAAGCTAGTTTTGATCACGCTCATATGATTCGCGTTCGGTACTTCGATAATTTGATATGTGGGTGGACCGGTGCTTGGGTACTGTCCTTCCTTGGACAAGAATCCCACTTATGATTAACCCCTATTGTAAGCATCCGCAACTACAGCAGAAGTATTAAGGTAAACCTAACCATAGCATGAAACATATGGATCGAAATCAGTCCCTTACGATGCAACACATAAACTAGGGTTTAAGCTTATGTCACTCAAGCAACCCATCGTCAACTTATTACTTTCCAATGCTTCCCCTAGGCCAAAAAAATGGTGAAGTTTCATGTAGTCGGCGTTCACATGACACCACTAGAGGAAAGATAACATACATCTCATCAAAATATCGAACGAATACCAAATTCACATGACTACTTATAGCAAGACTTCTCCCATGTCCTTAGGAACAAACGCAACTACTCACAAATCATATTCTTGTTCATAATCAGAGGGGTATTAATATGCATAATGGATCTGAACATATGATCTTCCACCAAGTAAACCAACTAGCATCAACTACAAGGAGTAATCAACACTACTCGCAACCCACAGGTACCAATCTGAGGTTTGGATACAAAGATTGGATACAAGAGATGAACTAGGGTTTGAGATGAGATGGTGCTGGTGAAGATGTTGATGGAGATTTACCCCCTCCCTATGAGAGGATCGCTGGTGATGACGATGGTGATGATTTCCCCCTCCTGGAGGGAAGTTTCCCCGGTAGAACAGCTCCGCCGGAGCCCTAGATTGGTTCGGCCTCGTGGCGGCGGAGTTTCGTCCCGTGAGCTTGCTTATGTTTTTTTCCTCGACGAAATTCTCCATATAGCCAAAGAGGGCCACCAGGGGGCCCACGAGGCAGGGGGGCACGCCCCCACCCTCGTGGACGGTGGGTGGCCCCCCTCTGGTACTTCTCTCGCCCAATATTTTTATATATTCTGAAAATAATTCCTGTGGAGTTTCAGGACTTTTGGAGATGTGCAGAATAGGTCTATAATATTTGCTCCTTTTCCAGCCCAGAATTCCAGCTGCCGGCATTCCCCCTCTTCATGTAAACCTTGTAAAATAAGAGAGAAAAGGCATAAGTATTGTGACATAATGTGTAATAACAACCCATAATGCAATAAATATCGATATAAAAGCATGATGCAAAATGGACGTATCAGCTAATGTCGGTGTTCTGGTAACGAGGGTCCCCAGACTTGCCTGCTTGTGGCCCGCAGCGTGGCTCCACCTGCGGCCTGTATGGCCCATCTTTACCGACAAACACTCAAGACCCTCGCGAGGGGCCAAGCCTCGCAAGGAGGACGATGCAAGACCTCCTCAGGGGCGGCCTCACCAGGCTGGCTCGCGAGGGGCGGAGAGATCAAGGCAAGGGGTACCTCGCGAGGTTTCTGTGATGCAAGCCGTGACGCCTGGAGCCAGGCGGGCGCCAGCGCATGTAGTGTTCTCATTTCCTATTTGGTGCTAAAGGGGCAAGCGCAGACGAGGAGTCGTGAGACATCAGACAAAGGTTCCATATAGGTGCAACAAGACCAAGACCAGCAGGACGGGGGTCACCGTGGATCCCAAGGCCCAGGGCCTCTATAAATAGGACTAGCCACCACCATAGGGAAAGGATAATCTCATCTTGGACTAGATCCATTCCACCAAGGCCACCAGACAAGTTCACCAAGCACAAGAACACCTCTCCTCGGGAGGCTGTTCTTCCCTTGTAACTGTTCATCCTCAGCCCAAGAGGCAATCCACCACACTGAAGGAAATATGCCCTGGAGGCAATAATAAAGTTATTATTTATTTCCTTATATCATGATAAAAGTTTATTATTCATGCTAGAATTGTATTAACCGGAAACATAATACATGTGTGAATACATAGACAAACAAAGTGTCACTAGTATGCCTCTACTTGACTAGCTCGTTAATCAAAGATGGTTATGTTTCCTAACCATGGACAAAGAGTTGTTATTTGATTAACGGGATCACATCATTAGTTGAATGATCTGATTGACATGACCCATTCCATTAGCTTAGCACCCGATCGTTTAGTATGTTGCTATTGCTTTCTTCATGACTTATACATGTTCCTATGACTATGAGATTATGCAACCCCCGTTTGCCAGAGGAACACTTTGTGTGCTACCAAACATCACAACGTAACTGGGTGATTATAAAGGAGCTCTACAGGTGTCTCCAAAGGTACATGTTGGGTTGGCGTATTTCGAGATTAGGATTTGTCACTCCGATTGTCGGAGAGGTATCTCTGGGCCCTCTCGGTAATGCACATCACTTAAGCCTTGCAAGCATTGCAACTAATGAGTTAGTTGCGGGATGATGTATTACAGAACGAGTAAAGAGACTTGCCGGTAACGAGATTGAACTAGGTATAGGATACCGACGATCAAATCTCGGGCAAGTAACATACCGATGACAAAGGGAACAACGCATGTTGTTATGCGGTCTGACCGATAAAAGATCTTCGTAGAATATGTAGGAACCAATATGGGCATCCAGGTCCCGCTATTGGTTATTGACCGGAGACGTGTCTCGGTCATGTCTACATTGTTCTCGAACCCGTAGGGTCCGCACGCTTAAGGTTTCGATGACAGTTATATTATGAGTTTATGCGTTTTGATGTATCGAAGGTTGTTCGGACTCCCGGATGTGATCACGGACATGACGAGGAGTCTCTAAATGGTCGAGACATAAAGCTTGATATAATGGAAGCCTATGTTTGGATATCGGAAGTGTTCCGGGTGAAATCGGGATTTTAGCGGATTACCGGGAGGTTACCGGAACCCCCCCGGGAGGTATATGGGCCTTAGTGGGCCTTAGTGGAAGAGAAGAGAGGTGGCCAGAGATGGGCCACGTGCCCCTCCCCCCCTTGGTCCGAATAGGACAAGGAGAGGGGGCCGGCCCCACTTCCTCCTCTCTCTCCTCTTTCCCCCCTCCGCGAATCCTATTCCAACTAGGAAAGGGGGGGAGTCCTACTCCCGGAAGGAGTAGGACTCCTCCTGGCGCGCCTCCTCTTGGCTGGCCGCCCCCCCCCTTTGAACCTTTATATACGGAGGCAAGGGGCACCCCTAAGGACACAAGTTGATCCACATGATCATATTCTTAGCCGTGTGCAGTGCCCCCTTCCACCATAGTCCTCGATAATATTGTAGTGGTGCTTAGGCGAAGCCCTGCGACAGTAGTACATCAAGATCGTCACCATGCCGTCATGCTGACGGAACTCTTCCCCGACACTTTGCTGGATCGGAATCCGGGGATCGTCATCGAGTTGAACGTGTGCTAGAACTCGGAGGTGCCGTAGTTTCGGTGCTTGATCGGTCGGGCCGTGAAGACGTACGACTACATCAACCAAGTTAACGCTTCCGTTGTCGATCTACAAGGGTACGTAGATCACACTCTCCCGTCTCGTTGCTATGCATCACCATGATCTTGCGTGTGCGTAGGATTTTTTTTGAAATTACTACGTTCCGCAACAGTGGCATCCGAGCCTAGGTTTTATATGTTGATGTTATATGCACGAGTAGAACACAAGTGAGTTGTGGGCGATATAAGTCATACTGCTTACCAGCATGTCATACTTTGGTTCGGCGGTATTGTTGGACGAAGCGGCCCGGACCGACATTACGCGTACTCTTACGCGAGACCTGTTCTCCCGACGTGCTTTGCACATAGGTGGCTTGCGGGTGACAGTTTCTCCAACTTTAGTGGAACCAAGTGTGGCTACGCCCGGTCCTTGTGAAGGTTAAAACAACACCAACTTGACAAACTATCATTGTGGTTTTGATGCGTAGGTAAGATTGGTTCTTGCTTAAAGCCCGTAGCAGCCACGTAAAACATGCAACAACAAAGTAGAGGATGTCTAACTTGTTTTTGCAGGGCATGTTGTGATGTGATATGGTCAAGACATGATGCTTAATTTTATTGTATGAGATGATCATGTTTTGTAACCGAGTTATCGGCAACTGGCAGGAGCCATATGGTTGTCGCTTTATTGTATGCAATGCAATCGTGCTGTAATGCTTTACTTTATCACTAAGCGGTAGCGATAGTCATGGAAGCATAAGATTGGCGAGACGACAACGATGCTACGATGGAGATCAAGGTGTCGCGCCAGTGACGATGGTGATCATGACGGTGCTTCGGAGATGGAGATCACAAGCACAAGATGATGATGGCCATATCATATCACTTATATTGATTGCATGTGATGTTTATCTTTTATGCATCTTATCTTGCTTTGATTGACGGTAGCATTATAAGATGATCTCTCACTAATTATCAAGAAGTGTTCTCCCTGAGTATGCACCGTTGTGAAAGTTCTTCATGCTGAGACACCACATGATGATCGGGTGTGATAGGCTCTACGTTCAAATACAACGGGTGCAAAACAGTTGCACACGCGGAATACTCAGGTTATACTTGACGAGCCAAGCATATACAGATATGGCCTCGGAACACGGAGACCGAAAGGTCGAGCATGAATCATATAGTAGATATGATCAACATAGTGATGTTCACCAATGAAACTACTCCATCTCACGTGATGATCGGACATGGTTTAGTTGATTTGGATCACGTAATCACTTTGAAGGATTAGAGTGATGTCTATCTAAGTGGGAGTTCTTTAAGTAATATGATTAATTGAACCTAAATTTATCATGAACTTAGTACCTGATAGTATCTTGCTTGTTTATGTATGATTGTAGATAAATGGCCCATGCTGTTGTTCCTTTGAATTTTAATGCGTTCCTTGAGAAAGCAAAGTTGAAAGATGATGGTAGCAATTACACGGACTGGGTCCGTAACTTGAGGATTATCCTCATTGCTGCACAGAAGAATTACGTCCTGGAAGCACCGCTGGGTGCGAGGCTTGCTGCTGGAGCAACACCAGATGTTGTGAACGTCTGGCAGAGCAAAGCTGATGACTACTCGATAGTTCAGTGTGCCATGCTTTACGGCTTAGAACCGAGACTTCAACAACGTTTTGAACGTCATGGAGCATATGAGATGTTCCAGGAGTTGAAGTTAATATTTCAAGCAAATGCCCGGATTGAGAGATATGAAGTCTCCAATAAGTTCTATAGCTACAAGATGGAGGAGAAAAGTTCTGTCAGTGAGCATATACTCAAAATGTCTGGGTATAATAATCACTTGATTCAAATGGGAGTTAATCTTCTAGATGATTGCGTCATTGACAGAATTCTCCAATCACTGCCACCAAGCTACAAGAGCTTCGTGATGAACTATAATATGCAAGGGATGAACAAGACTATTCCCGAGCTCTTCGCAATGCTGAAAGCTGCGGACGTAAAAATCAAAAAGGAGCATCAAGTGTTGATGGTCAAGAAGACCACTAGTTTCAAGAAAAAGGGCAAAGGGAAGAAGATGGGGAACTTCAAGAAGAACAGCAAGCAAGTTGCTACTCAAGAGAAGAAACCCAAGTCTGGACCTAAGCCTAAAACAGAGTGCTTCTACTGTAGCAGACTGGTCACTGGAAGCGGAACTGCCCCAAGTATTTGGCGGATAAGAAGGATGGCAAGGTGAACAAAGGTATATGTGATATACATGTTATTGATGTGTACCTTACTAATGCTCGCAGTAGCACCTGGGTATTTGATACTGGTTCTGTTGCTAATATTTCTAACTCGAAACAGGGACTACAAATTAAGCGAAGATTGGCTAAGGACGAGGTGACGATGCGCGTGGGAAACGGTTCCAAAGTCGATGTGATCGCGGTCGGCACGCTACCTCTACATCTACCTTCGGGATTAATATTAGACCTAAATAATTGTTATTTGGTGCCAGCGTTAAGCATGAACATTATATCTGGATCTTGTTTGATGCGAGACGGTTATTCATTTAAATCAGAGAATAATGGTTGTTCTATTTATATGAGTAATATCTTTTATGGTCATGCACCCTTGAAGAGTGGTCTATTCTTGTTGAATCTTGATAGTAGTAACACACATATTCATAATGTTGACGCCAAAAGATGCAGAGTTGATAATGATAGTGCAGCCTATTTGTGGCACTGCCGTTTAGGTCATATCGGTGTAAAGCACATGAAGAAACTCCATACTGATGGACTTTTGGAACCACTTGATTATGGATCACTTGGTACTTGCGAACCGTGCCTCATGGGCAAGATGACTAAAACGCCGTTCTCCGGTACTATGGAGAGAGCAACAAATTTGTTGGAAATCATACATACAGATGTATGTGGTCCGATGAATATTGAGGCTCGTGGCAGATATCGTTATTTTCTCACCTTCACAGATGACTTAAGCAGATATGGGTATATCTACTTAATGAAACATAAGTCTGAAACATTTGAAAAGTTCAAAGAATTTCAGAGTGAAGTTGAAAATCATCATAACAAGAAAATAAAGTTTCTACAATCTGATCATGGAGGAGAATATTTGAGTTACGAGTTTGGTGTACATTTGAAACAATGCGGAATAGTTTCGCAACTCACGCCACCCGGAACACCACAACGTAATGGTGTGTCCGAACGTCGTAATCGTACTTTACTAGATATGGTGCGATCTATGATGTCTCTTACTGATTTACCGCTATCATTTTGGGGTTATGCTTTGGAGACGGCCGCATTCACGTTAAATAGGGCACCATCAAAATCCGTTGAGATGACACCTTATGAACTATGGTTTGGCAAGAAACCAAAGTTGTCATTTCTGAAAGTTTGGGGCTGCGATGCTTATGTGAAAAAGCTTCAACCTGATAAGCTCGAACCCAAATCGGAGAAATGTGTCTTCATAGGATATCCGAAGGAGACTATTGGATACACCTTCTATCACAGATCCGAAGGCAAGACTTTTGTTGCTAAGTTCGGAAACTTTCTGGAGAAGGAGTTTCTCTCGAAAGAAGTGAGTGGGAGGAAAGTAGAACTTGACGAGGTAATTGTACCTGCTCCCTTATTGGAATGTAGTGCATCACAGAAAACTGTTTCTGTGACACCTACACCAATTAGTGAGGAAGCTAATGATAATGATCATGAAACTTCAGAACAAGATACTACTGAACCTCGTAGATCAACCAGAGTGAGATCAGTGCCAGAGTGGTACGGTAATCCAGTTCTGGAAGTCATGCTACTAGATCATGATGAACCTACGAACTATGAAGAAGCGATGGTAAGCCCAGATTCCGCAAAATGGCTTGAAGCCATGAAATCTGAGATGGGATCCATGTATGAGAACAAAGTGTGGACTTTGGTTGACTTGCCCAATGATCGGCAAGCAATTGAGAATAAATGGATCTTCAAGAAGAAGACTGACGCCGACGGTAATATTACTGTCTACAAAGCTCAACTTGTCGCAAAAGGGTTCCGGCAAGTTCAAGGGGTTGACTACGATGAGACCTTCTCACCCGTAGCGATGCTTAAGTCTGTCCGAATCATGTTATTAATTGCCACATTTTATGATTATGAAATTTGGCAGATGGATGTCAAAACTGCATTCCTGAATGGATTTCTGGAAGAAGAGTTGTATATGATGCAACCGGAAGGTTTTGTTGATCCAAAGGGAGCTAACAAAGTGTGCAAGCTCCAGTGATCCATTTATGGACTGGTGCAAGCCTCTCGGAGTTGGAATAAACGCTTTGATAGTGTGATCAAAGCATTTGGTTTTATACAGACTTTTGGAGAAGCCTGTATTTACAAGAAAGTGAGTGGGAGCTCTGTAGCATTTCTGATATTATATGTGGATGACATATTACTGATTGGAAATGATATAGAATTTCTGGATAGCATAAAGGGATACTTGAATAAGAGTTTTTCAATGAAAGACCTCGGTGAAGCTACTTACATATTAGGCATAAAGATCTATAGAGGTAGATCAAGACGTTTAATTGGACTTTCACAAAGCACATACCTTGACAAGATTTTGAAGAAGTTCAAAATGGATCAAGCAAAGAAAGGGTTCTTGCCTGTGTTACAAGGTGTAAAGTTGAGTCAGACTCAATGCCCGACCAATGCAGAAGATAGAGAGAAAATTAAAGATGTTCCCTATGCTTCAGCCATAGGCTCTATCATGTATGCAATGCTGTGTACCAGACCTGATGTGTGCCTTGCTATAAGTCTAGTAGGGAGGTACCAAAGTAATCCAGGAGTGGATCACTGGATAGCGGTCAAGAACATCCTGAAGTACCTGAAAAGGACTAAGGATATGTTTCTCGTATATGGAGGTGACAAAGAGCTCATCGTAAATGGTTACATTGATGCAAGCTTTGACACTGATCCGGACGATTCTAAATCGCAAACCGGATACGTGTTTACATTAAACAGTGGAGCTGTCAGTTGGTGCAGTTCTAAACAGAGAGTCGTGGCGGGATCTACGTGTGAAGGGGAATACATAGCTGCTTCGGAAGCAGCGAATGAAGGAGTCTGGATGAAGGAGTTCATATCCGATCTAGGTGTCATACCTAGTGCATCGGGTCCAATGAAAATCTTTTGTGACAATACTGGTGCAATTGCCTTGGCGAAGGAATCCAGATTTCACAAGAGAACCAAGCACATCAAGAGACGCTTCAATTCCATCCGGGATCTAGTCCAGGTGGGAGACATAGAGATTTGCAAGATACATACGGATCTGAGTGTTGCAGACCCGTTGACTAAGCCTCTTCCACGAGCAAAACATGATCAACACCAAGGCTCCATGCGTGTTAGAATCATTACTGTGTAATCCAGATTATTGACTCTAGTGCAAGTGGGAGACTGAAGGAAATATGCCCTAGAGGCAATAATAAAGTTATTATTTATTTCCTTATATCATGATAAAAGTTTATTATTCATGCTAGAATTGTATTAACCGGAAACATAATACATGTGTGAATACATAGACAAATAAAGTGTCACTAGTATGCCTCTACTTGACTAGCTCATTAATCAAAGATGGTTATGTTTCCTAACCATGGACAAAGAGTTGTTATTTGATTAACGGGATCACATCATTAGTTGAATGATCTGATTGACATGACCCATTCCATTAGCTTAGCACCCGATCGTTTAGTATGTTGCTATTGCTTTCTTCATGACTTATACATGTTCCTACGACTATGAGATTATGCAACTCCCGTTTGCCAGAGGAACACTTTGTGTGCTACCAAACGTCACAACATAACTGGGTGATTATAAAGGAGCTCTACAGGTGTCTCCAAAGGTACATGTTGGGTTGGCGTATTTCGAGATTAGGATTTGTCACTCCGATTGTCGGAGAGGTATCTCTGGGCCCTCTCGGTAATGCACATCACTTAAGCCTTGCAAGCATTGCAACTAATGAGTTAGTTGCGGGATGATGTATTACAGAACGAGTAAAGATACTTGCCGGTAACGAGATTGAACTAGGTATAGGATACCGACGATCGAATCTCGGGCAAGTAACATATCGATGACAAAGGGAACAACGTATGTTGTTATGCGGTCTGACCAATAAAAGATCTTCGTAGAATATGTAGGAACCAATATGGGCATCCAGGTTCCGCTATTGGTTATTGACCGGAGACGTGTCTCGGTCATGTCTACATTGTTCTCGAACCCGTAGGGTCCGCACGCTTAAGGTTTCGATGGCAATTATATTATGAGTTTATGTGTTTTGATGTACCGAAGGTTGTTAGGAGTCCCGGATGTGATCACGGACATGACGAGGAGTCTCGAAATGGTCGAGACATAAAGATTGATATATTGGAAGACTATGTTTGGATATCGGAAGTGTTCCGGGTGAAATCGGGATTTTACCGGATTACCGGGAGGTTACCGGAACCCCCCGGGAGGTATATGGGCCTTATTGGGCCTTAGTGGAAGAGAGGAGAGGTGGACAGAGATGGGCCGCGCGCCCCTCCCCCCTTGTTCCGAATAGGACAAGGAGAGGGGCCGGCCCCCTTCCCCTTCTCTCTCCTCTTTCCCCCCTCCACGAATCCTATTCCAACTAGGAAAGGGGGGAGTCCTACTCCCGGAAGGAGTAGGACTCCTCCTGGCGCGCCTCCTCTTGGCCGGCCGCCCCCCCTTTGATCCTTTATATACGGAGGCAAGGGGCACCCCTAAGGACACAAGTTGATCCACGTGATCATATTCTTAGCCGTGTGCGGTGCCCCCTTCCACCATAGTCCTTGATAATATTGTAGCGGTGCTTAGGCGAAGCCCTACGACAGTAGTATATCAAGATCGTCACCACGCCGTCGTGCTGACGGAACTCTTCCCCGACACTTTGCTGGATCGGAGTCCGGGGATCGTCATCAAGCTGATCGTGTGCTATAACTCGGAGGTGACGTAGTTTCGGTGCTTGATCGGTCGGGCCGTGAAGACGTACGACTACATCAACCAAGTTAACGCTTCTGTTGTCGATCTACAAGGGTACGTAGATCACACTCTCCCCTCTCGTTGCTATGCATCACCATGATCTTGCGTGTGTGTAGGAATTTTTTTGAAATTACTACGTTCCCCAACACACACCACACTGGAGTAGGGTATTACACCACAACGGTGGCCTGAACCAGTATAAATATTGTGCCTCTCGTTCTTTGAGTCCGTCGAGCCAGACCGTGGGATCGTAGAGTGTGCGAGCTAGAGAGGGGAGAGATCTTTGTGCGCACCCCAGTGTTCGAACCTCAAGGGTTTTGCCGGAACCCCCAATCCGATAGTTGGATCCCTTCCCACCTACATTTGGGAAGAGGGCCAGGGCATCTATAAATAGGACTAGCCACCACAGTAGGAGGCAACTCATCTTGGATCGGATCCATTGCATCCTCAACCACACAAGCTCATCGAGCCCAAGAACACCTCTCCTCAGGAGGCTGTTCTTCCCTTGTACTTGTTCATCCTCAGCCCAAGAGGCAATCCACCACACCACACAGGAGTAGGGTATTACACCACATCGGTGGCCCGAACCAGTATAAACCATGTGTCCTTTGTTCTTCGGGTTTGGCGAGTTAGGTTCTGAGATCGTTTAAGAGCGTGAGCTAGGGGGAAAGATCTTCGTGCGCACCCCAGTGTTCGAACCTCAAGGTATCTACCGGAACCCAAAATCCGACATTTGTTTGAGTTCCGGCAAAACCCTTGCAAGAATGTAAAGAGATGGGATTGGAGTGTGCAAACGCAATTTGGAGACACGGAGATTTTTGAGACGTGGTTCCGATAGGTGGTGCTATCGTACATCCATGTTGATGGAGACTTCAACCCACGAAGGGTAACGGTTGCGCCTGTCCACGGTGGGCTCCACCCACGAAGGGTCCACGAAGAAGCAACCTTGTCTATCCCACCATGGCCATCACCCACGAAGGACTTGCCTCACTTGCGGTAGATCTTCACGAAGTAGGCGATCTCCTTGCCCTTACAAACTCCTTGGTTCAACTCCACAATCTTGTCAGAGGCTCCCAAGTGACACCTAGCCAATCTAGGAGACACCACTCTCCAAGAAGTAACAAATGGTGTGTTGATGATGAACTCCTTGCTCTTGTGCTTCAAATGATAGTCTCCCCAACACTCAACTCTCTCTCACAGGATATGGATTTGGTGAAAATAGGATTTGAGTGGAAAGCAACTTGGGGAAGGCTAGACATCAAGATTCATATGGTAAGAATGGAATATCTTGGCCTCAACACAAGTGTAGGTGGTTCTCTCTCAGAAAAAGTAAGTTGGAAGTGTAGGTTTGTTCTGATGGCTCTCTCCATGAATAAGAGGTGGTGGAGGGGTATATATAGCCTCCACACAAAATCTAACCGTTACACACAACTTGCCAATCTTGGTGGGACCGAATTGATAAACTTGGTCGGACCGATTCAACAAAGCTAGTGACCGTTAGGGTTTTCGGTGGGACCGACTGGATCAACTCGGTGGGACCGATGTGCTAGGGTTAGGGTAAATCCAAAACTCGGTTTGACCGATTACTCAAAATCGGTGGGACCGATTTGGGTAATAAGCGGAACAGAGAGTTGGCCAAGCAAACTCGATGGGGCCAATTGCATATCTCGGTGGGACCGAAAATATTGCAATAGGTAACAGAGAGTTTACAAGCCCATCTTGTTGAGACTGAGATCCCATCGGTGAGACCGAACTGATTAGGGTTTCTGGCAGTGGCTATGTCAACTGAACTCGGTGGCTCCGGATAGAAAGAATCGGTGGGGCCGAGTTTGACTTTTGGTTTTGGCCATATGTGGATGTGAGAAAGTGGTTGAGGGCTTTGGAGCATATCACTAAGCATTTTGAGCAAGAGCCTCATTAAGCAACACCTCATCCCTTCTTAATAGTATTGGCTTTTCCTATAGACTCAATGTGATCTTGGATCTCTAAAATAGAAAATGTAGAGTCTTGAGCTTGGAGCTTGAGCCAATCATTTGTCCTTAGCATTTTGAAGGGGTTCCACATCCTCTAGTCCATGCCACTTCATTGTTGAACTTATCTAAAACATACTAGGTAAAAGTGTTAGTCCAACAAGAGATATGTTGACATTAATTACCAAAACCACCTGGGGAGCACTTGTGATTTCAATCTCCCCCTTTTTGGTAGTTGATGACAACATACACCAAAGCTTTAGATAAAGATATAGAGAATAGTAAGTAAAGCTTTGGAAAGACATGTAACATGCATAGGCCCCCCCCCTACATGTATGCAATAATGTGAACATGGAATATAGAAGCATGTGAATGCATAAACATGATAGAGTAAGCAAAGTGTTACATGTATCTTGGCTATATGCATCAGAGCAAATGATGTGAATATGAGAAATGTACCTTCATGCTCATGAGTCCTTCTTGCAAACAGTATGTACATCAGCAAGAATTTCTCATATACATGACTATGATGCATATACTTACCTTGTGGTCTTGAGTTGGCTTAGGATAGAATGAACCTGCGTAAACAAGGTTAGATAACACAGATACACCTACTGGCCAGAGCAAACAAAAGAAACCACAAGAGTACCAAGACTGGGATGACATGTAGAGTGAGTACTAATTACCACATTGGATATAGACATGTCCCCACAGGTAAAGATGTGCAATAAATCCAAGGATTTCCTCCCCTTAGATGTCTTGCTCCCCCTGAATCTAGCATGTGATACTGGGAGAAGATAGGGAACAGAAAATCAGAGCAAAATCAGAGCTCAAAGGAAATAAACAGAGCTAATGCAAACGAGCAAATATGAACATGTCTTTCCCCTCTTGAAGACATGTGACTGCTCTCCTCTTGAACACTAAGCATCTGGGGTACTTGATGATTACTCTTTCTTACCTTGAGTATTCTCTCCCTTATAGATATGATTAAGCTTTGATGTGATCTCTCTCTCCCCCTTTGACATCAATTTCCAAGAAGGGTTCTTCTGGATTTTTTCATGATGGGTTTGGTCCTTGAGTCACAGAACAAAGCAGCAAGTTGAATGGGATGCTTGTCGAGGACAAGATTCGTTGAGTGGAGCTGGATCAAAAAAGAATGCAGAAGCAAGTGGCATGATGTCTTTCTTGTAGTGAAATCAGTGACACCGAGTTGTATGGTTCAGTTGTACTGAGAGGATTCGGTTTCACTGAAAGCATCAGACCGGTGATACCGAGTTCATCACAGAGAAAACACTTGTCACTTCAGCTCACTAGACAAGTAAGATCTCACAAGGATTGCAAGGAATTAACTGAAAGATTTGCAATGAATTTGATGCAAGGAATGCAGAACAGAAAATAAAAAAGAAGAAACTAAAAAGAAGTCTAGATGAAGTTGGAAACAAATACACATGAGACAAATGCAAGAGCACAAAAAGAACACACGAGAACTTCATCTAGAATTGGTCGGCGACAAAGTCACGTATGTTAAGAGTATATTGACTTAGGAGTCAAGTGTGGTCACTTGATCATAGGTCATACTCATCGTTTAAGATCAAAATGGGGTTACCATTTTTTGTTTAAGCTTTTTGATGTATTCACATCTTGTCGAGTTGCTTTGACTCATGACTTGTAGTAAAGCTTCTCTAAGATGGAATAACATACCTTGGGTGGTGGCGTTGATCATGATCATGTAGTTGAACTTGTGTGGGTTGCTCAAGGTTGATGTAGCTCATCAAGAGTTGGGAGCACCACTTGGAGTTTGAGTTCATCTACCTACATGGGTTAATTCTTGCAAGGAAGAGAACTTGTGTATCCAAAATGACAATCATGAAACTCAACATAAAGTTTGCTATAGGATATGTTTGAATGGTTGCGTGCTTACTTGTCTTCATCCAGCATTGTGTTGAGACTTGGTGATATAGAAATTGCTCAAGGTGTGAGTGAGTTGCAATCTCGTAGATTTAGATTCATCCAAGTACCAACACGGGTTAGATAACATGCAAGGTGCAAATATATCTAAGACATAAGATAGTCAACACAAGAGAAATATCAAGGATTAGTCATAGGCTCATGCCTTGCATGTATCAAATGGAGTTCCTACTCCAAGTTTGAAGCATCCATGATGTTCAATTCACCTCTTAACCTGCAAAACACTTTCTCATCAAGTGGTTTCCTGAATATATCAGCTAACTTCTTTTCAGTGTGAACATGCTTAAGATTAATGTCCCCTTTGGCAACATGATCTCGAATGAAATGATGACGAACTTCAATATGCTTAGTTTGAGCATGTTGCACGGGATTGTGCGCAATCTTAATAGCACTTTCATTGTCACACAGTAATGGAACATGTTTCACAGATATCCCATAATCTTTAAGAGTTTGGGTCATCCAAAGGAATTGATCACAACATGATCCAGCGGCAATGTATTCTGCTTCGGCGATGGATAAGGATACCGAGTTTTGTTTCTTGGAAGACCAAGACACAAGAGATCTACCAAGAAATTGACAAGTACCCGAAGTGGACTTTCTATCAACCTTGTCACCGGCATAGTCCGAGTCGGAGTAGCCAACAAGATCAAAGGATGCCCTCTTTGGATACCAAATGCCAAAATTTGGTGTATGGATTAAGTATCTCACTATCCTTTTCACGGCCTTAAGATGACATTCTTTAGGAGCGGCTTGATATCATGCACACATGCACACACATAGCATAATATCGGGAAGTCAAGCACATAGATATGACAATGAACCAATCATAGAGCGATAAACCTTTTGATCAACCGGTTCACCATCTTTGGTTAAATCAAGATGTCCGCTAGTAGGAATGGGTGTAGTCATACCTTTGCATTCTTGCATATTGAACTTCTTGAATAAGTCCTTGGTGTACTTCGTTTGAGAGATAAAGGTACCTTCCGTAGTTTGCTTGATTTGAAAACCTAGAAAGAATTTGAGTTCACTCATCATCGACATCTCAAACTTGTCCGACATTAGCTTTCCAAACTTTTCACTAAAATGAGGGTTTGTTGATCCAAATATAATATCATCGACATAAATTTGGCACACAAATAGTTCTTCATTAACCCTTTTAGTAAAAAGAGTAGAATCTATTTTTCCAATTTCAAAGCCTTTTTCAATAAGAAAGTTGGTCAAGCATTTATACCATGCTCTAGGAGCTTGTTTAAGACCATAAAGAGCTTTGTGAAGTTTGTAAACATGATTAGGTTTCTTACGATTGACAAATCCGGGAGGTTGCTTAACATAGACTTCCTCCTCTATTTCACCATTTAGAAAATCACTTTTAATGTCCATTTGGTACAAGGTGATATCATGATGATTAGCATAGGCAAGTAAGATGCGAATGGACTCAAGTCTAGCAATGGGGGCATATGTCTCACCATAGTCCATACCTTTGACTTGAGTGTAGCCTTGGGCGACAAGACGTGCTTTATTGCGAACTACTTGTCCATCTTCATCTTGCTTGTTGCGAAACACCCATTTGGTACTGATGATGTTGTGGTCGTTGTCGGGCTTCTCAACTAATGTCCAAACTTGATTTCTCTCAAAGTTGTGTAGCTCTTCATGCATGGCATTTATCCAATCCGGATCTTCCAAAGATTCTTCAACCTTCATAGGTTCAATGCTAGAGATGAATGAATAGTGTTCACAAAAGTTCGCTAAACGTGTTTTTGAGCGAGTGATTCTCCCGGTTTGGATATCATTGTAGGTTTGCTCGATGGGATGGTCTTTAGCAATTCTTGCTCGAACTCGTGAAAGCTTTTGCTTGGATCTTGGTTGAACATCTTATTCATCTTGTCTTCTTCTTGGCCTTCTTCGTTGTTGACGTTGTCGCTCTCTTGTCGTGGTGGAGAAGGAGGTTGTTGGCGTTCATCTTGGTGCACTTCCTCGTTTCCTTCATCTTGGTGTGTCCCACTTGTGGATGCTTCCGTATCAACTCTTGGTTCACCTTGTCGTGAGGTAGAAGCTTCCACTTGGACGGATGAGGTACTCTCCTTCACCTTCGTTGGACAAATCTTGCCAATAGACAAGTCTTGGATTGCTTCAGAAGGGTCTTTGTCTCCTACATAAATTGGCAATTGCTCTACTTGCGAGCCGTTAGATTCATCAAACTTCACATCTACCGTCTCTTCAACCTTTCGGGTGAAATTATTGTAGACACGGTATGTGTGAGAGTTTGAGCCATAACCAAGTAGGAAACCTTCATGAGACTTAGGAGCAAATTTAGAATGACGATGCTTATCAAGAATGTAGCACTTTGAGACGAATACTCGAAAGTATCCAACTTTTGGTTTGTTACCGGTGAGGAGCTCGTATGCCGTCTTGCCGAGTAGCTTGTGAAGATACAAGCGATTTGTTGCATGACAAGCTGTCTCAACTGCTTCCGCCCAAAAGTGCTTTGGCATCTTGTACTCATCAAGCATCGTTCTCGCCATTTCAATGAGTGTCCAATTCTTCCTCTCAACAACTCCATTTTGTTGAGGTATGTATGTAGCCTAGAACTCATGTGAAATCCCTTCTTCATCAAGAAAGGTGGCCACATTTGCGTTCTTGAACTCCTCCTGTTGTCGCTGCGAACCTTCTTGATTTTCACTTCAAATTGATTTTGGGCCTTCCTAGCGAAGGTTTTGAAGATCTTTTGGACCTGTGATTTATCATCGAGAAAGAACACCCACGTAAATCTTGAAAAATCATCAACTATAACTAGACCAAAAGAATTGCCACCGAGACTTTTGTAAGCGTTAGGACCAAAAGGATCCATGTGAAGTAGCTCGAGTGGTCTCCTTATGGTCATGATGTTCTTCACGGGATGCCTTCCTCCAACCTGTTTACCTGCTTGACAAGCGCTGCAAAGTCCATCCTTACCAAATATGACATCGTTAACACCAAGGATATGATTTCCTTTAATAACCTTGTCAAGGTTTCGCATACCAACATGACCTAATCATCTATGCCATAACCAACCTTTAGAAGATTTAGCAATTAAGCAAGTTCTAGGTTGAGCCTTTTTAGTGAAATCAACAATGTAAAGATCACCTCTGCGTATACCGGTAAAGACTATTTTATGATTATCTCTACGAAACACTTGGCAATCTACTTCAGTAAATAGGACATTGAAACCGAAATCAGCAAGTCTAGATACTAAAAGTAAATTTTAGCCAAGGGATTCAACGAGCATAATATTTTGTATGGAGCTATCATGTGAGATGGCCACCTTACCTAGGCTTCCCAAATTAGATGATGAGGCCTTAGAGCCTATACAGCCGAAAAATAAAACGGCCGATTAGCCGGATCGACCACCCCATGGCCGCGATAGGGCGGCTAACGATGTCGCACATAAGTCAGCACATGATTTACGTGAGGACTTGCACCAAAAAGCCGGTATGACCAGATCCATCTACGGATCTAGGAAGTGCGCTCCGACACAGAATCAAAACCGAACACTACAACCGTCAGAATGCCATGACACATCCAAATGCAGGGGTGCCGCGCACCCCCTATGCTTCACCGATGAGGTTCTGGATCACGAATTTCCAGAAGGATTCAAACCCATGAACATAGAGGCATACGACGGAACGACAGACCCCGGGGTCTGGATTGAGGACTTTATCCTTCATATCCGCATGGCTCGTGGAGATGATCTCCACGCAATCAAATACTTACCCCTCAAGTTGAAAGGACCAGCTCGTCACTGGCTGAAGAGCCTCCCCGAAAACTCAATTGGAAGTGGGGAAGAGCTTGAAGATGCTTTTCACGCTAATTTTCAAGGGACCTATGTCCGACCTCCGGATGCAGACAATTTAAGTCACATAATTCAACAGCCCGGAGAGTCAGCCCGAAAGCTTTGGAACAGATTCCTCACTAAGAAGAATCAAATTTTCGACTGCCCGGACGCCGAAGCCTTAGCGGCTTTCAAACACATTGTCCGGGACGAATGGCTCGCCAGGCACCTCGGCCAGGAAAAACCGAGGACAATGGCAGCCCTAACAAGCCTTATGACCCTCTTTTGCGCGGGCGAAGATAGTTGGCTAGCCCGTAGTGCCACTAGCGACCCAGGCACATCCGAAGTCAGGGATGGCAATGGAAAACCACGACACAATAAAAGCTAGCGTCGAAACAAGGAAGACAGCCTAGACAACACGATAGTAAACACCGGATTCATGGGCTCTCGACCCAATCAACGGAAAAAGCCATTCAAAGGCAACAGAGATGGACCGTCCAGCCTAAATAAGATTCTAGACAGATTATGTCAGATTTATGGCGCCTCCGACAAACCCGCAAATCACACCAACAGAGAATGCTGGGTCTCCAAGCAGGCCGGCAAGCTAAACGCCGAACACAAGGGGAGGGAGACACCAAGCGAAGATGACGATGAGCCTCGCCAACCGAACACTGGGGGACAGAAAAAATTCCCACCGGAGGTCAAAATAGTGAACATGATTCACGTAACGAAGAGGAGGAGCAAATACACACTCCGAGACGTATACGCCGTGGAGCCCTCTACCCCCAAGTTCAACCCTTGGTCGGCTTGCTCGATCACTTTTGATCGCGGGGATCACCCGACTAGTATCCGGCACGGAGGATCGGCTGCCTTGGTACTAGAACCAATAATTGACGGATACCATCTCACCCGAGTCCTTATGGACGACGGCGGTAGTCTTAATCTGATATATCAGGACATAGTCCACAAAATGGGATAGACCCGACAAGAATCAACCAAAGCAATACTACCTTTAAAGGAGTAATACCAGGCTCAAAGGCCCGCTGCATGGGCTCTCTAGTACTAGAGGTTGTATTCGGTTCTCCCGAAAACTTCTGAAGTGAAAAGTTAACCTTCGACATCGCTCCATTCTGAAGTGGCTATCAAGCACTACTCGGAAGAACGGCCTTCGCTCGTTTTAATGCAATACCGCATTACGCTTATCTTAAGCTTAAGATGTCCGGTCCACGTGGCATCATCATAGTCAGTGGAAACATAGAACGATCCTTATGTGCGGAAAAACGTGTGGCAGATTTAGCAGCCGAACACTGAATGCCCTCTCCAACCAGAATAAATGATCGGTCATCAAGATCGCGGACACGGCTAGACGAGTCCGGTGCACCACTAGCTGTAACAGCTCAAATAAACCTAAGACTGGGTCGATGGATATACCCCCATAGGTGGGGCTAGGGGCTACCCACATGTAAAAAGGACTACAGTTCGGCTCGATCTTATTTAGATTGAATTTTAATGGTTTATTAAGAATAACCAATTTTTCGCACGAAAACTTTGACCTGGGTTTTTCTCTCTTACAGATGATCATCGTTCTACACCCTTCCAGGATACGGCACAACGGAGACACAGGCGCAGACGTGCAGCAGGGCCCCGTTCAAAGGTTTCTTTTTAGATTAAGACCCTGTGTAAACCTTTTTTACTGTCTCTTGTTGCTTCACACCCTCAGGATACTCAACATAACCAAGAGGGATGCTGGCGTTATTGACATTTCGTGACGTTAGACTAATGCACGTACCTGGAAACTCAGGACTTATTATCGAGGGCGTTACTCAGCCCAGTATACGTTGTAAAGACCGAATACCTTAGGGAGTGTTCGGCGTCGTGAGTTTGGCCTTATATGCATCAGCTCCGAATCATGTCTTTGGTCAATAGTTGGGTTTGCCCGGCTCCCGTGTTTTGCTACCTTACATTCCGCTCTATCGGCTAAGGTGGCACCGGGAGAACTACTGCGATTGTGCCCTGGTTCATCTGGATGAGCACCTCAGTAGAGAAAGCCGAAAATTGACTGTCATGATAAAGCGCAAGACTAGTCAACCACTCGAGGAATCAATGGAATCTTCGTGATTCCTCCGCATTAATGAAGGAGCGGCTTCCCGGTCATGTATGTACGTGCATCGTATTCGGATAAGCGCGGAAGTACCAAGGGCTATATAGTAGCCCCACTGTCAAACTCCTATGGCTAAGTGAAAGTGTTAAAGCAATAAAGTCCAATTGCCTTGTTCGCCGCGGTATCACCTCCTTAATGGAGCAAGACGTTGGATCAAAGTGTGAATACGCGCTTTTCCGAACACCCCCGCATTATATGCGTGGGGGCTAAAGCCGACGATTGGAAACTTTCAGGTTATATACATACATAAAACGGTCACACAGGAGGCATCATAATACTTTCAGGCAAAAGTATAAACACAGCCTTTTATAAGACAAATAACATTGTTTTTACAAATTGGGATACATGTCACTCGCACATGATACTCTTCAAGCACTGAGCCTCTATTAAACGAGCGCCTTCTAGGACTTTTTCAAAATAGTGCTCGGACAAGACCTGGCCTATTGACGGACCCCGGGTTGCAATAGCGGTGGCATCCATCTCTGCCCAGTATGTCTTAACACGAGCAAGAGCCATCCGCGCACCCTCTATGCACGCCGACCTCTTTACAGCGTCGATATGCGGCACAACACCAAGGAATCGTTGCACTAAACCAAAATAACTATTTGGCCTTGGTCCTTCCGGCCAAAGATGATCCACGACAGACCTCATGGCAAGCCTAGACAACCTATGGAGCTCAGCCCACTTGTCCATTCGCTCATTTACAGCAGCGGACGCGTTGGAGCACTGAACTGCGACCAGAACAACTTTTCTACTTCGTGATCTTTTTGATCTTTGAAAAACTCAGTCGCATCAGCAACACTCATTGCCAGGTCCGAATACGTGTCTGCATCACTCCATAATTGATCCAGAGGGGCATACTTCGGATCTCCGAACTTCGTCCGCAACAAAAAGGACTTCCCAGCCATGATATCTCCGGCTTGACGAAGCTCCTCCTTCGCCGCTCGGATTTTAGAGCGGGTCTCCTTGGCTGCTACCATGGATTTCTCCAGGTCCGCCACTTTCGCTTGGCTTTCCTTTTCACTAAGCTCATACCGGTCGGCGGCATCCTTCAGCTCAATAGCCATCTTGGCTATTTTATCTTCGCTCTGGCGACGAGCAGCCTGTTCGGCTCTTAATTCTTCGGCCGCCTTTAGGACGGCCGCATCACTCCTCCTGGCTTGTTCCTTGGCTCGGGTAAGCTCTGCCCGAAGGGTCTCCATGGTGGCAGCTCCACCTGCAGTCACAACATGTTATAGATACTAGCATCATGCTCCTCTTAATATCTGTTGACCACCGGAGAATACATACCATGTGCCTCGTCAAGCCGCTTGTTCACAAGCATGATGTCGGCATCTGCCGTATCAAGCTGCCGCCTCGGTTCGGCAAACTCACCAGTTCGGCCAGCCACCGGACACTCAGCCGCCTACACATGTGAGTAGCATGATCATTACCTGGGACTATGATCCTCTGTTTGCCGCCTCTGGACAGCAACCAGAGTCTCAGGGGCTACTATCTGTATAGAGCACACCTAGCATGTGCGGTACCGTAAAAAAAATTATATATTACTTTGCGTACCTCAAAGCCTCTTAGCAGGCTCGTAAAAGCTTCATGCAACCCACTTTTGGTGGATGAGATCCTCTCGACCACCGTACCCATTAAAGTACGATGCTCCTCCGAGATAGCCGCTTGCTCCAGAAGACCCATCAGTACATCTGGTTGTGCACCGGACAATCCCAGACTCTTTCTCCTGCTCTCCTTAGGAGCCAAATACTCCGGACTTCGTGTGGCCGAAGGGTTACCTTCTGGCCCTGGCGGATTAGGAGAAATCCTCCGTGATGACACCTCAGGGTCGTGCGCCCCAGGAGACTGGGAGACAGGGGGAGGCGTTTCGCTCTCCATCATCTCTAGAAGAAGATCCCCCAAAGACGAACTCTGTCGAGAAGGGCTATGATCCAGACTGCAAGACATATGTCTCGGTTATTGTCCTCGGAGATAAAGCAGGATATATTTATCAAAAGTACTCTAGTTCACTTACAGCTTGGTGGAGGGCTGATCCCCTTGCGGGCACTGTGCGGCAAGGATGCCCTCCGGGGCAGGGCCCCCTGGTGAAAGATTCTTCCCTCATTTGGAAACCCTCGTTTCCAAGTCTTCAGAGGCGGTCCCCTTCTTTCCTTGGGGAGAGGGAACTTTAGATTCTTCTCCCCGGTTATCCTCCTTCACGAAGACACTAATTCCCCCGGTTTTGATGAGTAATGCATGAGGCCCGCTTTCGGCTTCCTTATCCCTCCCTTTTATCTTCCCCTAATGGCACTTGGTAAGTCTTGAGCTCAAGCATCCTGGCTAGTATAGGATCCGGTGAGCCTTCGGGAAGGGGGGACGAACACCTGATCATCTTCGCCTTTGTTATCTAGTCCTGGCCAAGATCGATTTTTTCAGAATGATGTTATGAAAAGACGACGTGTTCGGCCGCAGAATTACTTACATGGGTATCTGGACGATTGCAGTTTAGACCCGCATCCTCGATGGTGTCCGGACACTTTATTCGTGATCCGAAGAACAATACATACATCCCTCCGAGCGTCATGCTGAAGAACTGCTGAATAGTTCGCGGTCCTTCCGGGTTGAACTCCCACATACGGAGAGACCAGCGTTGGCATGGCAGGACCCGACGAACTAGCATAACTTGCATTACCTTGATGATACTGACATCCCTCTTGAGGAGATCTCGGATGCGACTTTGCAATGTCGGCACGTCATTAACTGGCCCCCAGTCCAGCCCCTTGTTGACCCATGACGCCAGTTGTGGCGGGGGGCCCGAACGGAAGGCAGGGGCAGCTATGCACTTAGTACTTCGGGGAGTTGTGATGTAAAACCACTCCCGCTACCATAAGTTGGACACCTCCGGGAAGGAACCCTTTGGCCATGGAGCATCGACGCCTTTGCTTATTGTGGCACCTCCACGTTCTGCGTGTCACCCATCGATCATCTTCGGCTTCAAATTGAAGGTCTTGAGCCATAAGCCGAAGTGTGGGGTGATGCAGAGGAAGGCCTCACACACGACGATAAACGACGAGATGTGAAGGATGGAATCCGAGGCTAGATCATGGAAATCAAGCCCGTAATAGAACATTAGCCATTTGACAAAGGGATCAAGACTAAAGCCTTGCCCTCGGAGGAAGCGGGAAACAAATACGACGCTCTAGTTGGGTTTGGGAGTGGGGATGACCTTCCCTTGAGCAGGCAGCCTGTGCGAGATTTCGGCAGTCAGGTACCTGGCTTCCCTTAGCTTCTTGATGTCCCCCTCTATGATAGAGGAGGCCATCCACTGACCTTGAAGGTTGGATCCGGACATGGTTGAAGGTCTGAAGCACTTAGCCTGAGCCTTGGGTGTTGGAACTCGAGGTGGGGAAGGGGAAGGATTGAGTGCGAGAAGAAAAGGACAAGCCTTGGCCCCTTTATAAAGAGGGCGAATATAAAGCGCCCTCCGCATGCCCGTTTGGAACTTGCCTAAAATCGAGGAGTCATACCAGCAGGCGCAGTTGGGTTAGCCACACCTGTATTGATGAGAATCCTGTTATAAGGGGACACGATCTCTGCTTCGATAAGACGTGCCAAGAAAACCGCCTCGCAATATGTGTAGTAGCTGGTTGAGAAAAACAGTTCGAATAATGACCAGGCTACGGCGTGATGTCACGTTATGAAAAGTTGTCAACAGATTAGATTTGTGGAAATATTATACTCTCTACGGTGGTATGTGGAATTTGTTTTGCAGAGCCGGACACTATCCTTGTGTTCAAAATCATCTAGGGAGTATTCGGAGAAGGAACCCCCCTTGCAATGCCGAAGACAAACCTGCGCGCCCGACTCATCATCATTGAAGCCTGGTTTAGGGGCTACTGAGGGAGTCCTGTATTAGGGGGTCCTCGGACAGCCAGACTATATCCTTTGGCCGGACTGTTGGACTATGATGATACAAGATTGAATACTTCATCCCGTGTCCGAGTGAGACTCTCCTTTGCGTGGAAGGCAAGCTTGGCAATTCGTATATGTAGATCTCCTCCCTTGTAACCGACTTTGTGTAACGCTAGACCCTCCGGTGTCTATATAAACCGGAGGGTTTAGTCCATAGGACAACAACAATCATAATCATAGGCTAGCTTCTAGGGTTTAGCCTCTATGATCTCGTGGTAGATCAACTCTTGTAAAACCCATATCGTCAAGATCAATCAAGCAGGAAGTAAGGTATTACCTCCATCGAGAGGGCCCGAACCTGGGTAAACATCGTGTCCCCTGCCTCATGTTACCATCCGCCTTAGACGCACAGTTCGGGACCCCCTACCCGAGATCCGCCGGTTTTGACACCGACAGTCGCCCATATCTTCCTGCTCCACTCGCTTCTTCTCCCTCGCTTCATTGCTCGCAGCGACACCAATGGCAGCGATTCGGAGGTTCTCAGCCTTAGTGAAGGGAAAATCCCCCCACGATGAGCCGGGGCCGCTTCCGCGAAGAAGAGGCTGGCCCGCCGCCGCGACGTAGTCATGGGGCCAGAGGTGTCGAGGCTTTGGTGTGAGCGGCCTCTCCCCGGGTATCCGCTACCCATATATGCCCAGACCAAGGGCTCCGCGGGCAGAGGCGGCGACCAGCGCCGTCCACGTCACGGTCATGGTCACCGCGCCGTGGTGGCGTGCGCCATCGCCCCAGGAACCCACGCCGAAGGCTCCTCGCACGAACTCGTGATGTGGGCGGCGATGCCTCCGCGCACTTGGATTCGCTTCCCACAGTTCTTCTCCGACGAGATACCGTCGAGGGGTCCCCTCCAATTATGGCTGCAGCATGCCAAGTGCGATGACCCGGCGACAACGGTGGAGGTCGAGGTTGTCTCCCCGGGCAAGATCTTCATGACCCACGGCTGGGGTGAGGTCTCCCGAGTTTCCCGCACGGAGGGCGCCCTCGCCATCCACTTGGAGTACAGCGGCGCCTCTACGATGTTCTTCAAGGTCTTCGACGAGGAAGGCCGCTGGTTGGAATGCTGCCCTGGAGGGGGTCGTCGGGACGGCGCAGTAGCAGGAGCCAGGCCTGTCGCTGGCCTCGCCAGCAGTTTCTCCAGCAGCAGCGGTAATGCTTGGGAGTCCAGCGACTCTCCCAAGCCCTACGAGACTCCGGAGACGAGCGATGCTAGCTACATGCCCCCGAGCTCTCGTCGTGCCTGGAGTGCAGCCGCAACATCCGGACATCGCCGTCGCTGATCTGGATGGGGTTGGCGCCGGCCTCCCATGGCCCACTGTTGATGATGGCACCGGCGGCGTTGGCGCGTGTAGATAGGGCTCCTAGAAACCTTCTTCTTTTGTTTCCTGCGAGGACTCGAGTCGAACCCCATGGGGGGCATGTAAAGGGTCTGTAATGCCTTTTGTTGATATCATCCTTATTATGAAGATTTATGAATGCTTGTCTTGCTTCGGCTTGGTCTCCCCTTTCCAACTTAGCGGTAGCTTGGTGCTCTACGCCGATAGGTCCCGGTCCCCAGGTAGGCTGCAGCCGTCGGTGGTATGCCAGGTCGTGATGACGTGGTCAAGGACAGGAGGTGAGTGGCCTGATGTCCAGTAAGAGCTCCTGAGGCACGATGCTCAAGAGGTCCCCTTTAGCGTGCAAGTAGCTACCTAAAGTTAGGAAAGGGAGGCGGCGTCGCTGCTACCTCTTGAGCACAGCGTTGGTTTTCCCCGAAGAGGAAGGGATGATGCAGCAAAGTAGCGTAAGTATTTCCCTTAGTTTTTGAGAACCAAGGTACCAATCCAGTAGGAGGCTATGCGCGAGTCCCTCGTACCTGCACAAAACAAATAAATCCTCGCAACCAACACAAATAGGGGTTGTCAATCCCTATAAGGCCACTTACGAGAGTGAGATCTGATAGATATGATAAGATAATATTTTTGGTATTTTTATGATAAAGATGCAAAGTAAAATAAAGGCAAAGTAAATAACAAAGGAAATAACTAAGTAGTAGGAGATCAATATGATAAAGATAGACCAGGGGGCCATAGGTTTCACTAGTGTCTGCTCTCAAGAGCATAAGTATTCTACAGTGGGTGAACAAATTACTGTTGAGCAATTGACAGAATTGAGCATAGTTATGAGAATATCTAGGTATGATCATGTATATAGGCATCACGTCCGAGACAAGTAGACCGACTCCTGACTGCATCTACTACTATTACTCCACTCATCGACCGCTATCCAGCATGCATCTAGAGTATTAAGTTAAAAATAGAGTAACGCCTTAAGCAAGATGACATGATGTAGAGGGATAGACTCATGCAATATGAAGAGAACCCCATCTTGTTATCCTCGATGGCAACAATACAATACATGCCTTGCTGCCCCTATTGTCACTGGGAAAGGAGACCGCAAGATTGAACCCAAAGCTAAGCACTTCTCCCATTGCAAGAAAGATCAATCTAGTAGGCCAAACCAAACTGATAATTCGAAGAGACTTGCAAAGATAACCAATCATACATAAAAGAATTCAGAGAAGATTCAAACATTATTCATAGAAAGACTTGATCATAAACCCACAATTCATCGGTCTCAACAAACACACCACAAAAAGTAGATTACATCAAATAGTTCTCCACAAGAGAGGGGGAGAACGTTGTATTGAGATCCAAAAAGAGAGTAGAAGCCATCAAGCTCCTAACTATGGACACGTAGGTCTGAGGTAAACTACTCACACTTCATCGGAGAGGCTATGGTGTTGATGTCGAAGCCCTCCGTGATCGATGCCCCCTCCGGCGGAGCTCCGGAACAGGCCCCAAGATGGGATCTCATGGATACAGAAAGTTACGGCGGTGGAATTAGGGTTTTGGCTCCGTATCTGATCGTTTGGCGGTATGTAGGTATATATAGGAGGAAGGAGTACGTCGGTGGAGCAATATGGGGCCCACGAGGGTGGAGGGCGTGCCTGGTGGGGGTGGGCGCGCCCCCCTACCTCGTGGCCTCCTCTTTTCTTTCTTGACGTAGGGTCCAAGTCTCCCGGGTCTTGTTCATTGAGAAAATCACGTTCCCAAAGGTTTCATTTCGTTTGGACTCCGTTTGATATTCCTCTTCTTCGAAACTCTAAAACAGGCAAAAAACAACAATTCTGGGTTGGGCCTCCGGTTAATAGATTAGTCCCAAAAATAATATAAAAGTGGATAATAAAGCCCAATAATGTCCAAAACAGTAGATAATATAGCATGGAGCAATCAAAAATTATAGATACGTTGGAGACGTATCAGTCGCCATAACAAGGCTGCAACAGGTGGGAATCTTATGCCGTAGTGCTCTGCCGACCCGGGTGCGAAACTTAACTTGGCAGTCTAGAGTTGATTCCTTGTGTAGCGCCAGACTCGTGCGCCGACAGCCATAATGTAGCCAGGTTAGGCCCGTGTGAGCCTCCCCTCTTTCCCACGCTCTTCTGTGTGCTCTACGTCCCCGGGTCCTGGCTCTCGAGCGAGCTCAGTTGCTGCTGGTATGCCAGGTCGCGATGCCGTGGTCAAGGCCAGGGGGTGAGATCTAGGGTGCCAGTAAGAGCTCCTGAGTCGCGATGCTCAGGAACCCCCCCTTTAACGTGCAAGCAAATTGCATGGGAAAAGAGGGAGCCCATGGTACCTCCTGCTGAGGGAGTCCTGGATTAGGGGGTCTCCGGACAGCCGGATTATATCCTTTGGCCGGACTGTTGGACTATGAAGATACAATATTGAAGACTTCGTCCCGTGTCCGGATGGGACCCTCCTTGGCGTGGAAGGCAAGCTTGGCAATACGGATATGTAGATCTTCTTCCTTGTAACCGACTCTGTGTAACCCTAGCCCCCTCCGGTGTCTATATAAACCGGAGGGTTTAGTCCATAGGACAACATACAATCATACCTTAGGCTAGCTTCAAGGGTTTAGCCTCTACGATCTCGTGGTAGATCAACTCTTGTAATACTCATATCATCAAGATCAATCAAGCAGGACGTAGGGTATTACCTCCATCGAGAGGGCCCGAACCTGGGTAAACATCGTGTCCCCCGCCTCCTGTTACCATCCGCCTTAGACGCACAGTTCGGGACCCCCTACCCGTGATCCGTCAGTTTTGACACGACATTGGTGCTTTCATTGAGAGTTCCACTGTGCCGTCGCCATAAGGCTTGATGGATCCTTCGATCATCGGTAACGATGCGGTCCAGGGTGATGTTTCCTCCCCGGACAGATCTTCGTATTCGTGGCTCTGCACTGCGGGCCAACTCGCTTGGCCATCTAGAGCAGATAGAGAGCTATGCCCCTGGCCATCAGGTCAGGTTCGGAAACATAAACTACACTGCTGACATCCGTGGAGACTTGATCTTCGACGGATTCGAGCCCATGTCAAGTGCGCCGCACGATCAGAACGAGCATGATTTAGCTCTGCCGTCGAACAGTCTTTGGGAGATCACACCTGCAACTACTGCGGCCTTCAATCCGGAGCAAATTGCGCCATCCGAGGACGGGTGGATAGACCCCGCCATGGAGGCCGCACTCTTAGTGGCGATAGAGCCGGATACTAACTTCACCCCTTACAAAAGCCGTGTTGCCGAACCACTGGATTCATCTCCGGCCACGGACTCTGAGCCGCCTACGTCCGTGCCTATCGAATCTGATTGGGCGCCTATCATGGAGTTCACCTCCACAGATATCTTTCAGCACTCACCTTTCGGCGATGCGCTAAATTCATTAAGGTCTCTTTCCTTGTCAGGAGAACCTTGGCAGAACTATGTCCGGCTAGAATGGGATGCGGATGACGAAGAAATTCGCTCCCCACCCACCACCCACTTAGTAGCCACTGTCGATGATTTAACCGACATGCTCGACTTCGACTCCGAAGACATCGACGGTATGGACGACGATGCAGGAAACGAACAGGAACCACCGCCCACAGGGCGCTGGACCGCCAACTCATCATATGATATATACATGGTGGACACCCCCAAAGAAGGCAATGGCGACGAGACAGCGGGGGATGACCCCTCCAAGAAGCAACCTAAGCACCGACATCAGCGGCGCTGCTCTATGTCCCGCCATAGCAAAAGTAGTGATACCGGCACAAGAGACAATAACACTCCGGATAGTGCCGGAGACGACAACAATCCCCTCCAGCACGATTTAGAGCAGGAGGGTGAACAAGCTAGCCCTCCAAAGCGGGCAACAGATAGAGAATCGGAGGAAGACAATTACATGCCTCTCTCCGAAGACGAGGTGAGCCTCCGCGAGGAAGAATTTATCGTGCCTGAGGATCCCGTCGAGCAGGAGCGCTTCAAGCGCCGGCTTAGAGCCACAGCAAATATCTTGAAGAAAAAGCAACAACAGCTTCGAGCTGATTAAGATTTGATAGCAGACAGATGGACCGAAGTCCTTGCGGCCGAGGAATACGAACTCGAGCGCCCCTCCAAGAGTTACCCAAAGTGCAGGTCGCTACCCCGACTTGAGGAGGAAGCATTGAAACCTACGTCACCAGTGTACGATGCAGCTAACCGGCCACCTCGTGGCCGAGACAGAGAGGCATTTCAGCCTGAAGTCCAGCCCACACCCTGCCGCCACTCAAACAAAAATACCAAGGCCCGGGGCAACACACGGGACCTCCGAGACGTATTGGAAAGCAGGGCAAAACATGCAAGGTCGATATACGGGTCACGGGGCGTGCGCCAACACGGGACAATGACCGTCGCGCCGGATACACTAAAAGTAAATCCGGCCGGGCCGAATACAGCAGACAAGACTCATATGAACTGCGTCGTGACATAGCTCGGCACAGAGGCGCCTCACACCCCCTATGCTTCACTGATGAAGTTATGGATCACGAATTCCCGGAGGGTTTTAAACCCGTAAATATCGAATCGTATCATGGTACAATAGATCCAGCTGTATGGATTTAGGATTTCCTCCTCCACATCCACATGGCTTGCGGTGATGATCTACATGCCATCATGTACCTCCCACTAAAACTCAAAGGACCAGCTCGGCATTGGCTGAATAGCTTGCCAGCAGACTTCCTCGGCAGTTGGGAGGATTTGGAAGACACATTCCTTGACAACTTCTAGGGCACTTATGTGCGACCACCGGATGCTGATGACTTGAGCCACATAACTCAGCAGCCAGGGGAATCGGCCAGGCAATTCTGGACACGATTCCTAACTAAGAAAAACCAAATTGCCGACTGTCTAGATGCAGAGGCCTTATCGGCATTCAAGCATAACATCCATGACGAGTGGCTTGCCCGGCACCTCGGCTAGGAGAAGCTGAAGTCTATGGCAGCCCTCACGACACTCATGACCCGCTTTTGCACGGGCGATGATAGCTGGCTGGCTCACAGCAACAACCCATCAAGGAATCCGGGTACTCCGGATACCAAAGTTGCCAATGGTAAACCACATCGTAACAGACACAAGCGCCGCAACAACGGCGATTACGTCGATGATACGACAGTCAATGCCGGATTCAGAGGCTCCAGATCCGGTCAGCGGAAAAAACCATTCAAAAGAAGTACTCCGGGCCCGTCCAGTTTGGATCGCATACTTGATCGCTCGTGTCAAATCCACGGTACCCCCGATAAGCCAGCCAATCATACCAACAGAGAATGCTGGGTGTTCAAGCAGGCCGGCAAGTTGAATGCCAAAAACAAGGACAAGGGGCTGAATAGTGATGACGAGGAGGAGCCCCTTCCGCCGAACACGACAGGACAAAAGAGGTTCCCCCCACAAGTGAAGACGGTGAACATGATATACGCAACCCACATTCCCAAGAGGGAACAAAAGCATGCACTAAGGTACGTCTATGCGATGGAGCCCGTCGCCCCAAAGTTCAACCCTTGGTCCTCTTGTCCGATCACCTTTGATTGCAAGGACCACCCCACTAGTATCCGTCATGGCGGATCCGCCGCATTGGTCCTAGACCCCATCAACGACGGATTTCACCTCATTCGAGTCCTTATGGACGGTGGCAGCATCCTGAACCTGCTCTATCAGGATACAATGCGCAAAATGGGTATAGATCCCTCGAGGATCAAACCCACCAAAACCACCTTTAAGGGCGTCATCCCAGGTGTAGAGGCCCATTGCACAGGCTCAATCACATTGGAAGTGGTCTTCGGATCTCCGAACAACTTCCGAAGCGAGGAGTTAATCTTTGATATCGTCCCGTTCCATAGTGGCTATCACGCACTGCTCGGGCGAACCACAGTTGCAAAATTCAGCGCGGTACACATTATGCATACCTCAAGATCAAGATGCCAGGACCTAGGGGGGTCATAACAGTCAATGGAGACAGAGAATGCTCGCTCCGCACGGAAGAGCACACTGCAGCCCTCGCAGCAGAAGCACAAAGCGGCCTTTTAAGGCAAACCGCCAATTCAGCGATTCAACCCCCGGACACCGTCAAGCGAGTCCAGAGTAACCTGCAACAGGATCGCCCGGCACATTCAGAGCTCACCTAGCAATTCGGCCCCCGTCCCAGTCCGAGTCAAGCCACGAAATCCGTGCCACGCGTACAAAATTACGCACTGAAAATACCATGGGCATAGGCAGGGGCACGATCAGGGCACGTCCTGCAAATGCGGCTTAACCGCCCTAGGGGCTGCATACATTTCTCATTTTTTATCTTTCAGGACCTTACTCTATGGAAGCCCTTTCCGAGAATATGATTGCCAGACACATTACGGGAAGGGACAACCAAGGAGGCAAGAAGCTAAGACGTACAAGGGAACCCCCCAGGTGGTCTCTAATAACAATCGATATACCTGCTTTTTACTACCCATACGCAACTTGCCCTTGGATAGGACATGTCAAATAGTCCTATTTTTTGCTTATTGTGCTACTTGTATCAGTACGCTTCAACGTATTATTTAAATAATAACGCATAGCATTAGTCTATTATTGCATTATCCATCCCCTTTTTCTTATATGTTCATTTACGACAACTTGCATCCGTACATTCTGGTACGGTCAGTACACTAGGGGCTTTCATTTACCCCATAATACGGCGTGAGAAGTCCGAACACTTTCGACAGTGGGGCACCCCGAACTTATAGCATTATATGCATCAGCTCCGAATCATGTCTTGGGTCAATAGTTGGGTTTGCTCGGCTCCCATGTTTTGGTACCTTACGTTCCGCTATATCAGCTAAGGTAGTGCTGGGAAAACTACTGTGATTGTGTCCCAGTTCTTCTGGACAAGCACCTCAGTAGAGAAAGCCGAAAACATACTGTCATGATAAGGTGAGAGCTGGTCGCTGTTCGAGAGGTCTCAAGTCCTTAAGGACTTTTTCCGCTTCAGGCGAGGAGTCGGCCTTGCCCGACTTAGGCATATATAGCGCCCCAAATTCGGCCTTCCAAATACTAGGGGCTTCGCCAAAATTTAAAATTCTAGACTTCCATGGCTAAGTGAGAGTGATAAAGCCTTATAGTCCGATTGCCTGGTTCGTTGTGCTGAACACCTCCCTCGAAGGAGCCAAAATTGGGATAAAGAGTGCTCAGGTTTATCCCAAACACCCCAGTACTAGTTACGTGGGGGTAGAAGCCGACGACTGGCCAACTCTCAGATTTTATAAACGGCAGCACAGAAGGTAATATTTTAAATTCAAAAAGCGTTGCATACCGCAAATGAACTCGCTTCACATTACAGGATTACATGAGCATGTTCATTCAAAAATTACATCTCTAGTACATTCCTCCGCCACAAGGCGGGAACCCTTCAGGACACTGTCATAATACATTTCGGGGCAGCGATGCTCCTTGCCCTCCAGCGGCCCGTCCTTCACCAGCTTTACGGCGTTCAGCTTCGCCCAGTGCACCTTCGCCCAAGCAAAAGCCCTGCGCGCACCCTCGATGTAGACGGACCGCTTCATGACTTCAAGCCGTGGGCAGGCATCCACAAGCTGCCTCACTAGACCGAAGTAGCTGCTAGGCAGGGGATCGCCAGGCCACATCCGGACTATAAGACCCTTCATGGCCTGTTCGGCCGCCTTGTGAAGCTCGACCAGTTGCTTCAGCTGGTTGCTCAAGGGCATTGGGTGTTCGGTCCCAGTATACTGAGACCAGAACAACTTTTCTATCGAGCTCCCCTCCTCAGCTCGGTAAAACTACATGGCATCCAGTACACTGCGGGGAAGATCTGCGAACGCTCCTGGAGAGCTCCGAACTCGGGTAAGTAAAAGGAAAGTTTCCTTCACATGCTTGCTTTACATAATGAATGCCTTACCCGCTGCTATCTTCTTCACCACATCAATCTCCAAGAGGGCCTTGTGGGCTTCAGCCTTGGCGCTCCATGCGCTTTCGAGCGCCTTCGCAAGCTCGGACTCTCGCGTCTTAGAGTCAAGCTCCAAGGACTTATGTTTTTTGGCGAGAGCCTCAAGCTCTTGCTGCACCTCGCCTACCCGGGCTTTTTGCTTTTCCCGCTCAATGCGCTCCTTGGCCGCTTTGTCTTCGGCCTCGGGCAGCGCCTTCTTCAGGGTCGCCACCTCGGTCGTGGCCCCAGACAAATTCATGATGATCCTATTAGTTTACAATCGAATTTCTTTTTAATATGCAGACAAGGTATTGCTTACCTTTCCTCTCCTCGAGCTGCCTCTTGGTAAGGCCGAGCTCATCCTTGGACCGCTCAAGGTCCTGCTTCAGTGCAGTGACCTCCACAGTACGTGCGGCAGTGGCCAGCAGTGAAGCCTGCATATGCACATAGACATATTCTGATTAGACTCCTGAGTCATTATTTGATCCTCTATTCGGCCTTTCTTCGCGAACGCCAAACAAAGCATCAGGGGCTACTTTCTATGCGGTAATATTTTCCTATATTTTGATTGCTTACCTGAAAGCCTGTTAGGAGGCTGGCACAAGCTTCGGTTAGTCCGTTTTTGGCGGACTGAACTTTCTCGATCACCACACTCATGATAGTGCGGTGCTCTTCATTGATGGAAGCGCCGCGAAGCGCTTCCAGCAAGTTGTCCGGTGCCTCTGGATGGACAGAGGCCAGTGGCACGGGCGCCTTGCCCCCCTTAATGGGGGATCGCCTGCCGGAGTCTGGAACCACCATGGTTTCCAGTGCAGTGTTCGGCTGGGGCCGAACTTGGAGCCCGTGGGAGTCTTGCTCCCTTTGCGCCCAGGGTCCGGAAGGTCGCCTCGAGGCGCCCCTAGGACTACCTCCCCATGGTTCGGTGCCTTTTGAGACAACACCTTGACGTTGTCCGTAGGGCAAGGGGTGGAGGCGGTCGGAAGTTAATCGCTATTCATATCCGACGAGTCCAAAGAACCGTCTGACGAAGATACGTCGAGACGGGCTCGAGACGGACTGCATAATCATATTTGGCGTAAGGAGAAGCAGTGCAATAAAACATACCATGAATTACTATGGTATCCTGATACTTACGACTTCTCCAGCGGCATGTCCCTGGGTAACCACTCGTCGTCGCTGTAGGCGGCCGTCGTGGAGCAGTCCGGAAGGAGGGTGCTTCCCTTCTTGGACCCTTCAGTCTCCCCGGTTGGGGCGGCCTTCCTTTTCTCGTCTCCCCCGGCTGGGGGGGAGAACTTTTATCTTCCTCCTCCTCGTTTTCGTTGGAGGAGTGCGCTTCAGAGTTATCGGATGATGAGTCTGATATGACCTTCCACCGGAGACCCTTTCGGGTCCCCCGTGGCCTTCTTCTTGGCCTTCTTCACCGGCACCTCGTAAGGCGCCGGAGTCAGCATCTCCGTTAGGAGAGCATCTGCAGAATCTTCAGGCAGGGGGGCTGGGCAATCGATCTGCTCCGCTGTCTCTACCCAGTCCTGTTAATGGCATGGAAGCTTAGATCCCGCACATGATTAAACTGGGGGAAAAATATCCTATGAGATATAAAAACTTACCGGATTGGCATGGCGCTTTGCGCTGAGTCCGCGCTCCTCGGTAAGGGGAGGAGGTACCTCGGTGCCCTTGAATAGCACCTTCCAGACATCCTTGTGCGTCGTGTCGAAGAGCTCTCGCAGCGTCTGGTGCTTGGCCGGGTCGAACTCCCACAAATGGAATGCACGTCGTTTACACGGGAGGATCTGGCGGAAGAGCATGACCTGGACCATGTTGACGAGCTTGATTTTCTTGCTCATCATGTTCTTGATGAAGGTCTGGAGTCCGGTCAGCTCTACCGGGGAACCCCAGGACAGGCCCTACTCTTTCCAGGAAGTGAGCCGCGTGGGGATTCCGGATCAAAATTTGGGGGCCACCACCCAGTTGGTGTCGCGCGGCTCGGTGATGTAGAACCACCCCGATTGCCACCCCTTTATGGTCTCCACATAGCAGCCTTCGAGCCAGGTGATGTTAGACATTTTTTCCACCATGGCGCCTCCGCACTCTGCTTGCTGGCCGACCACCATCTTCGGTTTCACATTGAAGGTCTTCAGCCACAGGCCAAAGTGGGGCTTGATGCGGAGAAAGGCCTCGCACGCGACGATAAACGCCGAGATGTTGAGGATGAAATTGGGGGCCAGATCATGAAAATCCAGCCCGTAGTTGGACATGAGCCCGCGGACAAACAGGTGAAGGGGAAATCCCAGTCCGCGGACAAAGTGGGTAAGGAAAACTACCCTCTCATGGGGTTTGGGCGTAGGGATGATCTGCCCCACATCTGGCAGCCGGTGCGCGATATCCACGGCTAGATATCTGGCTTCCCGTAGCTTTGTGATGTTGTCCTCCGTGACGGAGGAGACCATCCACTTGCCTCCCACTCCGGACATGCTTTGAGTGGTTTGAGGAGAAAGATGCGAACTTGGGTGTTGGAGCTTGAGTGTGCGAGAATGGATAAGCAAGGAGGAAGAAGGCACGGGTAAAAGGGGTGAATCTTTGTCCCTTTATAAGGGCGGAAAAGGCGATGCGCCTCCCCACTTACCTGGTAAAATCGCTTATTCCCCGAATGCCATAATTGATGGCACGGTTGGGTTACCCATACCCGTATTGATGAGAATCCTGTGATAAGGGGACACGATCTCTGCTTCGACAAGACGTGTCAAGAAAACCGCCTCGCGATATGTGCAGTGCGGGTTGAGAAAAACGGTTCGAATAATGACTGGGCCATCACATGATGTCATGTTGCAAAACGTGTCAACAGATTGGATTTGTGGAAATATTATTCTCTTTACGGTGGTATGTGGAACTTGTTTTGCAGAGCCAGACACTATCCTTGTGTTCAACATCTTCTATGGAGTATTCAGAGGAAGAACCCGCCTTGCAATGCCGAAGACAAAACTGCACCGGACTCATTGTCATTGAAGCCTGGTTCAGGGGCTACTGAGGGAGTCCTGGATTAGGGGGTCTCCGGACAGACGGACTATATGCTTTGGCCGGACTGTTGGACTATGAAGATACAAGATTGAAGACTTCGTACCGTGTCTGGATGGGACTCTCCTTGGCGTGGAAGGCAAGCTTGGCAATACGGATATGTAGATCTTCTTCCTTGTAACCGACTCTGTGTAACCCTAGCCCCCTCCGGTGTCCATATAAATCAGAGGCTTTAGTCCATAGGACAACATACAATCATACCGTAGGCTAACTTCTAGGGTTTAGCCTCTACGATCTCGTGGTAGATCAACTCTTCTAATACTCATATCATCAAGATCAATCAAGCAGGACGTAGGGTATTACCTCCATCGAGAGGGCCCGAACCTGGGTAAACATCGTGTCCCCCGCCTCCTGTTACCATCCGCCTTAGACACACAGTTCGGGACCCCCTACCCGAGATCCGCCGGTTTTGACACCGACACCTGCTATCGCCCTCGTGTGGTTCCTCAGGTTAGGTGAAGAGGGGTACAAATTGAAACCATGCTTGTCGGCCTGCCACTGGTCGTTCTGCAAGAAGATGAAGGCACTGAGGGCTTGGTGAGGTGACGTTCACGGGTGTGCCGCGAGCCAGAGCTCGACCACTCAGATTTGTCAGCGTTGCAGGGACGGACCCGAGCACAAGCATCGTGCCATCATGAGTAGCCCCCGTTGCGGGATGAGCAAGGGGTCGGTCGGTGACGTGGGCGGCCATGGTGAGTGAGAATCAAGCAAGTGATGACTATAAATAACTCATGCAATGGAACAAGCTAGCTTAGATAAACGTGATAGTGATACATGCCACTGGGATGGACCCGAGCGGCCTAGGGATGATGCAGCCCAAGGGGCGCCCCCAGTATAGTAAGCTAAAGATGCAGAAAGATACATGCCGCACGGGCAAGCCCATGCGACGTGGGAATGATGCAGCCCGAGGGGCGCTCCCAGCTGAGTAAACCGAAAAATGTCACCTGGTTTCGTTGTCGAAGGAGTGTTGGAGTAGATGATGATGCGCGTTGGAGGTTCGCTCCTCATGAGCCGCCAGAGCCCTTAGCCTCAGGAGGCTCTGGGGGCTCGAGTGGTTCATTGAGGATGATCGCCATCTCCGCCCGGACTGCGTGATGCCTGGTCTCCTGAGCCTCCAGGATGCTCCGGAGATGACGCTGGTAGGCGATAGCCACATTCGGCCAGCCAAATGGCATGCAGACATAGCTGTGAGGTGGACCCTCGCACCGGCCAACGCGCGAAGGCCAGAAGCACTCCTCAGATGCGGCCCGCTTGAGCCCTGGAATGTCGATGCAGACGCGCAGCCCGCCGTCCTCGCTAGGATGGGGAGCTGCGCCGGGTGGTGGGCGGCAGTCGCCGCGCATGGTCCTCACCTCTTGAAGCTCCTGTGTAGCCTTGATGATGAAATCCTGAGCACCGGGCTCTTCTCGCCCAGTGCTCTCTTGAGGGAAACGTGCAGCGAAGCATGCCTCCACGTGGCGCCCGAGCGCCTCCCTCATGATGTTGGCTAGGTCTGAGGCCCTCTAGAAGAGAGCCCCTGAGCCTTGCCCGAGGAGGGCGCTGGACGCGCCTTCCTATGAGAGGGAGGGAGGTGCCCTAGGTGTGGGCGCCGATCCTGAGGCGGCGCCACTGAAGACGCCGCTCTCCTGAGGCCCTGTGCGGAGTAGTTGCTTCTTCTTCTTGGGGACGACCTCAGGAGGGTACTGGACGCCCTCGCTATTGGGGTCTTTGATTGCTGCGGCTTGGAAAGGGCGCTCCATGGAGCACATCGCATCTCTTTCTTCGCAGGGGACAGTGATGATTCCGGTGCTTCCTGGCATCTTGAGGACGTTGTAGCCATGGTGGGTCACTGCCATGAACTTGGCTAATGCTGGGTACCCAAGGATGGCGTTGTATGGCAGACGGATGTGGGCGACGTCGAAGTCTATGAGCTCGGTGCGGTAGTTGTCACGTTGGCGAAAGGTGACAGGGAGGCGGAACTGCCCTATCGGGGTGGTGGAGCCGTCGGTCACTCCTGAGAAAGGCTTGGTAGGCTGTAGCTGGTCGTAGGGCACTTGAAGACTGTCGAACATCTGAGCAGGCGCGTGGCCTCGAGCCTGGGGAGGATCGCGTTCACCTGACGAGCAAACTGCTTGAAGATGCGCTGGCAAGCCGGGGCCTGAGCACCGCACAAGATGCAGGCGATAGTGCGCGGCACCTGGAAGCCCCCAGCCCCCTCGTCCTGATGATGGTCGTCGTTCCTTCTTGATGGCGGCGGCAGCGCAGGGTGGCCAAGATTGCCCTGAGGACGGTCCTTACGAGGCTGGTCGCGCCAGGCGCCCTCACGAGGCTGCTCCTGCCAGTGGTCCACATGAGGCCGGTTGCGCCACTCCTGGCGGGGGCCGCAGTCGTCCCAGTGTCCTCCACTTTATCCTCCTCCTCAGCCGTAGCCCCGGTCGTTGCACTCGGGGCATCGACCGAAGCGTCCATCTCGGATGGCCCTGAGCTTTTGACAATCATTGGTGCTGTGGTTGTGTACGTTGTGGAAGACACAGAACGGATGGCTGCTTTTGGATGAATCGGGGTGATCCCGGCCGCGCTTCATGTCCGGCTCCGCCGTGAGCACGGCTACTCCCTTGCGCTTCACGTCCTTGACCTTGGCTTTCTTTTCTTCTGGGTTGACAGCAGGGAGCTCGAGGAGGGAGAGACGCCCTTCCTCAGCTCTTGCACACTTGGTCGCCATGTTGAACATCTCTAGAGCCGTGCACAACTCCTTGTGGATGGCGAGCTAATCCTTCATCTTGACATCATGGACGCCATCAGAAAATGCTGAGATGATGACCTCGTCCGTCACCTTGGGGATCTTGAGGCGAACGTTGTTGAAGCGCTGGATGTACTTCTGTAGGGTCTCTCCCTGCTGTTGCTTGATGCGGCGCAGGTCACCCATGACCGGAGGGCGGTTGCAAGTGCCCTGGAAGTTGGCGATGAAGCGGTCTCACATCTCACCCGAGGAGTAGATTGATCCCGCGGAGCCACGAGCGAGCGCCATCCTTGAGAGCCATGGGAAACCAGTTCGCCATGAATTTTTCGTTGCCGTTGGCTGCCTCGATGCTCAGCTCGTAGAGCTGCAGAAACTCCATGGGGTTGGGGGTGCCGTCGTAGCACGAAGGCAGATCCGGCTTGAACTTGCCTGGCCAAACGACGGTGCGCAGCTTGGGAGCGAAGGCTCTGTAGCCTGCTATGCTCACCGGAGCCCGTCGTGGTGGAGGAGCCTGGTCTTGGTACCCATGCACCGCCACTGCAGGCGGCGCGTGGTCTTGACATGGTGGTGTGGGGAGTGTAGGAGCGTTCTCCTGCGGTCGGGGAACTTCTTGGCAGCTTCTTTCTTCGTGCGCAGGCACGCGGTGTGGCGTATCACGCCGCGAGACCGCAAGTCCTGGGGCGAGGACGCCTTCTTGGTGCAGAGGTGGTGGGGGTGCTCCATGTGCCGCGCGTCTCGGCGCGAGGGCGCGGTCTTGATGCAGGGGCGGCGGAGGCACCCCGTGAGCTACATCTCCCGCGGCCGGAGGCGGGCGAGGCAGCGAGAGGGATGGTGCAGGAGAGCCCCCAGCGGCGCTGACGAGCTCGGCGATGCGGTCTAGCCAATCCTGGTTGTGGTATTTTGGGTTCCGGCAAAACCCTTAAGGTTCAAACATTGGGGTGCGCGCGAAGATCTCCCCCTACCATTTCATGCCCTCAACCTCGCCATGATCTCTAAGGCTAGCTCGACGAACTCGCAACACAAGGGACACAATATTTATACTGGTCTGGGCCACCGTTGTGGTGTAATACCCTACTCCTATGTGGTGTGGTAGATTGCCTCTTGGGCTGATGATGTACAGTACAAGGGGAAGAACAACCTCCTGAGGTGAGGTGTTCTTCTGCTTGGTGGGTGTGAGGCTAAGGGTGGAATGTCTCCGATACAAGATGAGGTCGATCCCCTAGCTATGGTGGTGGCTAGTCCTATTTATAGAGGCCCTGGTCCTCTCCCCAAATATTGAGCGGGAAGGGAGCCAACAATGGCCAATTTGAACGGGGCAGCTAGTACAGCTTATCCTGAGAAAAGAAGTCTTTGCCTGCCAAAGGCTCTGGTGATGACGCCGCTTGGGCTCCATGGTGACCTCCGTCTTGCCATCCTGCTGGTCTTGGTCTCATTGCACCGATATGGAAACCTTTGCTTGACGCCTTGGTACTCTATGTCTGCGCTTGCCTCCTTAGCACCAAAGAGGAAACAAGGACACTGTGCATGCTGGCGCCCACCTAGTCTCGATCATCATGGCTCACGTCATTGGAACCTCATGAGGTTTGCCTGGCCTCGATCTCTCCGCCCCTCGCGGGCCAGCCCGGTGAGGCCGCCCCCGAGGAGGTCTTGTGTCGTCCGCCTCACAAGGCTTGGTCCCTCGTGAGGGTCTTGCATGCTTGTTGGTGAAGATGGGCCGTACGGGCCCGCTTGTAGAGCCACGCCGTGGGCTGCAGGCAGGCAAGTCTGGGGACCCCTGTTCCCAGAACGCCAACAGTAGCCCCCGGGCCCAAGGCGCGCTTGGGCTTGGCTTCGAGACGAAGCCAAAGGGAAAATGCGGACCGCCGCGGGCCCCAATAGCCTGCGGCCTTGGTCGACGCATGGCGGTTGATTGGACGTGGGCGTCTTCGCTTCCCACGTTGCCTCGGCAACTGCCCGACTATCAAAAGGCTGGCATAGACAGTACTTTCCTTCACTGCTTCCTTTTGTCTTTCTCCAGATCCCCTTTCTTCCTCCCCGCTTCCGAAATCTCCAGATCTACTCCCATCCTTTTCTGCATCAGCGACCAATGGCGCCCCGGAGGGTCAAGCCCGCCTCATCGCCGGCTCAGTATGAGACAGCTCTCGACGCACCCAACGTCTCGGAAAAGAACCTCGCCATCACGCGCTTGATGATGGCGGGGGGAAGCAATGAGAAGGGGAAGACTGGGCTGCGGGCCGGCTCTGACGAGCCGGAGCCCGAGGGAAGCACCTTCTTCCCCTTCTTCACGAGAAGCATCGTCGCAGGGCTAGGTCCCCCCTTCTCCGACTTCTTCTACGAGGTCCCTGGCCACTACGGACTGCAGGCGCTGCACCTTCATCCCAACTCTATCCTACTCTTGTCGATCTTCGCCTACTACTATGAGGCGTACCTCGGCGTGATGCCGTCCGTGGCTCTGCTACGTCACTTCTTCTTCCTCCGCATCAATGAGGGTCATACCTCCGGGTGTGCTAATTTCATCGCGGCTGGCAAGGCCAACTCAATCTCGAAGACGGGGAAGAAGGCCGGTGGCTTCAGGAGCAAGTGGGCCATGATGGACGCCAAGTGCGTCCACCCACGCTTGACGCTGCCGACGGAGATGCCCCAGTCCGACAAGGGGTGGTCTCGCGCGAAGCTCACCGATTCGCAAGCGATGTTGGTGCTGGAGTAGATGAACGCCCACCTGAAGCCGGGCAACGCGAAGGCGGCGAAGGTGACAGGGGCCATGCTCCTGAGAGAATTCCTAATGCTGCGCGTAGCCCTGCTTCAGGCGCATACGCGTTCCTTGTGGGAGCTTGGGAACGAAGAGGACAAGGTTCGCCCGAGCCTAAAAGCCTTGTCCGATGATGAGCTGGCTCTGGCTCTCCACCTCCTTGTCGGGGACGACCAGGAGTACCCGCCGAATGTCTTCACTCCCTTGTTCCGCCGCAAGGACGGGGAGAAGGCCGTGGCTGCCATGCCGACCTTTGATGGGCGCGGGCTGGTGCCGCCGGCGCCCCTGCAGCACCGACGCCGGTGGAGCTGTCTTCTGGTGAGTTGTAACACCCCGGATGCAACTTGCCATATTTTGAACTCCGACTCTCGCCAATTTCGGAGTTATGAGATTCCCTTCATGGTTGGGTTTTGTCTTCGTTTTGCATTTTTGTTCATGTCATGCATTTCTTATCATGTCATCATGTGCATCGCATTTGCATTCGTGTTCGTCTCATGCATCCGAGCATTTTTCCCGTTGTCCGTTTCGCAATCTGACACTCCCACATGCACCGGCGCACCCCTCTTGTCTCATTTCGTGAGCGGGTGTTAAATGTTCCCGGAATGGACCGAGATTTTCCAAGTGGCCTTGGTACGCCACCGGTAGACTGAATGTCAAATTTCGTTCCATTTGGAGCCCGTTTGATACCCCAACGGTTAACCGGGTAATTGCAAAAGCCTCTTTTGTGTTGCAGCCCGACACCCCTCCAAAACGGCACAATAACCCATCTAAACCATCTCCATGTCCTTCGTCATCGGATCACGATCGTGTGGGCGAAAACCGCACCTCATTTGGACACACCAAACTCCCTCTACCTATAAATATGTGCCCTCCCCGAAATTTCTCGCACATGAAACCCTAGAAATTCCCCCGCGCCGCCGGCCGTCATCCCCGCCACCGACGGACATGTCCGCCGCCACCGTCTGGCCTCTCCCACGCTGACACGTGGCCTCCGCCGCTCGCCAGCCGCCACGGCCCGCGTGCCCGCGCCGCCCGATCGCCTCC